>NW_027530620.1:3934274-4006745 GCF_008692635.1 Crocuta crocuta
ATACCCCAGACTTACAGATGAGACTGTAATCTGCTTAGTGAAAGATCACAGAACTGGAAATTGGAAGAGCTGGGGCTCATCCTGAAGGGTGCTTGACCCCCTGGTATCTTGACATAGAAGGTCATGAATCCCTAAGTCATCATTTTAATCTTTTGGATATCAACCTATGTTTTTATCAAATTGAGAATATCTGTGTTAATATAATATACTCTTCTGAGGCTGTATAACTAAACTGTCAAGAGTACAAACACTAGAGCTAGGCTACTAGGATTCAAATCCTGATTCTACCATTTATGAGCAATATAATATTAGGCACTTAACCTTTCTGTGCCTCAGTTTCTGCATCTATAAAATGGGAGAAAGAAATAACAGTTGTGAGAATTGAGGAGTACCAACTATAAGGTGCTATGCAGAACCATGCCATAGTATTCTGAGATCTCTGTGCAAGGGTGACTTATTAATGATGATGAGGCTATTTTTTTTTTAATGTTTATTTTTTAAGGGAAGGGCAAACAGAGAGGTACATACAGAATCCAGAGCAGGCTCCAGGCTCTGAGCTGTCAGCACAGAGTCTGATGTGGGGCTCAAATTCACAAGCCGCAAGTTCATGACCTGAGCTGAAGTAGGACATTCAACCGACTGAGCCACCCAGGCTCCCCATTACTGTTATTCTGATTAAAACATTTTGGGGTGCTTGGGTAGCTCAGTCAGTTGAGTGTCCGACTTTGGGTCAGCTCATGATCTTATGGCTTGTGAGTTCGAGCCCCATGTTGGGCTCTCTGCTGACAGCTCAGAGCCTGGAGCCTGCTTTGAGTTCTTTGTCTCCCTCTCTCTCTGCCCCTTCCCCGTTTGTGCTCTGTCTCACTCTCCCTTAAAAATAAACATTTTAAAAAATTAAAATAAAATAAAACATTTAGGGTAGGCCACATAAGGAGTAGCTGTTGTGAGTGAAGCATCAAGGTGTAACTTAGAAAACTGAAGTGAATTTTTCAACCTGAAAAAATGCAAAGGATAATCATAACAGTATCTATTGAAAGACCATATGCTAGACATTAGTCTAAGCTCAGTTACATTAACAGTCCTATGAAGTTAGTGCTAGTATTATCGCCATTTAAGAGATGAGGAAACTGAGGCACTGAAACATTAAATTATCACCCAGTGATGCATGGATCCAGGTCCAGACACTGTGAGGCTGGAAGCTTGTCTCTAAACCACTGTGCACTACTGCCTTTGAGAGAGATACAGACTTAGAACAAAATTGAAGTCAAAGGACAGCAAGAAAGTTACATTGGGATCTGAACTTTGTAAGTTTCATTCCCTTTTGTCTAAATCTTAAACTTCAACATAGAGAGTATGAATGTGCGTGAACATGCATGTTTGCCAGAACCGTTGAGATGGAAACCAACCTGGAGACAGACCGTGTCAATGAGGGATCTCTTTGCTGAAAGCAGTGGGTGGCCACTCAGAGCTTGAAAAGGTGACCCTCACCTGTAACTGTGGTGTGGTGATTAGGTGATTAGGGACCAGAATCAATGCTGACTGACTGGCTGGAAGTTCACTGTAGCAGTGGCCATCCATGAGAGGCAGTGACAACTAGATATTCTCACTCTTGTCGATGCAAAGATCTTAATCAACAGCAAGGGAATCTATGTTTGCCAAGGAGGTTCCACAGAAAATTGCCAGTAAAGGAGTTTACCTTTCTTGCCCTCAGTATGCAAACCTTCTGCTGTATGTGTTCTTTAAAACGTTCCTCTGCAAGCAGGTATAGAGCTATTTAAGTGGCAGTTGTTGCACCGTCTGGGTCTTGAGAACAAGCATCTTCTCAGGACTTGGCCAGCTGCCCATGATAAACCTGCTAGGAAATGCCCCAAACAGATGTGCCCGGCGCGCTTTCCCAATCTATCTATGAAACTGCTTAGCAACAATACAGTCTATGTGTCCATGTGTCAAACAATCCTTCTCACCACAGATCTGATACAGCAGCCTCAATACCAGTTTAGATTTTTCAAAATTTTTCAAAATGTTCCGATTTTTCCAACTGTCTGCAATGGTTTTTACTGTTGTCTTTCATTGTGAAATATTTCTGATCCTCTGGGCAAGAAGAGAAAAATGAGAGCATTTCAGGCAGCTCAAGGTGGCATTCTACCTCTGGCTTCTTTGTGGAGATTTTGGAATTTACGGGATAGCAAGATGCCTGGGGAAACATGAATTGTTTCTGAATTAACTATCACTAACCTAAATGAGCTATGACGTGGAAATTCACACTAACAGGCAGTGCATTTTACCCTTTCAGAGTCCACACCAGCTGCAGTAGCAACATGTTAGGAACACTGTTTACTCTCTAGTAGGTAAGCTTGATCCATATAAAATTTTCACACCTACCTATTGAAAAATCAATGGTGAGTGTTCTAGATACTACCCCTGTCTCCAAATGGCCTGGCAGTACTTGCTTTTTCAGATGAAAAAGACTATCAGATACAAATCGTGGGCTCTGAAGTCTGAACAGACTTAGATTTTACCTCTGCTGTTCACTGGGAAAAGTGACTTATCCTATCTGCAGTCTTCATCCAAAAATGGAGGAGGAGGATGTCCACCTCTCTGTTGTGAGGATTGAAACCCTTAGCGCAGTGCTTGGCATGCAGGAAGGGCTCAGTAAATGTAGCTACTGTTAACAGCAGATTTTGCCTATATAAAATCTAGGCATGCCATACTCTCATTATTCAGTGCACATATCCTGAGAACCTGTGCTGTGTCAAGCTCTGGGAATGTAAAGATAAATAAGACCTCTTTCGGAGCATCTGGGTAGCTCAGCTGGTTAAACAACTGACTCTTGGTTTCAGCTTAGGTCATGATCTCATGGTTTGTGAGCTTGAGCCCCGTGTCGGACTTTGTGCTAACAGCTCGGAGCCTGCTTGGGATCCTCTGTTTCTGTCTCTGTCTCTCTCTGCACCTCCTCCATTTGCTCACTCTCTCAAAATAAATAAATAAACATTAAAGTATCAATAAATAAGGCCTCTTTCATTCACATAATGATCCACATAATATACACGACAGTAGGTCTGATATTTCACATAATGTACACCACATTAGGTCTGATGGACAGGTCACAGACTGACTGACAGAGTCGGATCCAGATCTCATTTCACCTCTATGATGTGCTCTTAAGATGTTTGAGCTAGGGGCGTCTGGGTGGCTCAGTCAGTTAACATTACAATTTTGGCTCAGGTCATGATCTCACGGTTTATGAGTTCGAGCACTGAGTTGGGCTCTCTGCTGTCAGTGCAGAGCCCGCTTCAGATCCTCTGTCCTCCTCTCTCTCTGCCCCTCCCCAACTCATGCTCTTTCTCAAAAAAAAAAAAAAAAAAATGTTTCGGCTAATTTTTATAAATCAGGAGATTTTCACATAAAAATCCTGGTTTCTCTTTTCTCTTAAAAACAGACCAGCATTCTAAGCTACCTGATAAATCAGTTATGCACTTGCAGCTTATTCTGTCCCTACTTTTTAAAAAAATATTTATTTATTTTGAGAGAGAACAAGCAGGGGAGGAGCAGAGAGAGAGAGAGAGAATCCCAAGCAGGCTCCATGCTATCAGCACAGAACCTGATGAGGGGCTCAATCCCAGGGACCTGTGAGATCATGACCTGAGCTAAAACCAAGACTCAGAGGCTTAACCGACTGAGCCACCCAGCCGCCTTTTCTGTCCCTACCTTGATACCATTTCCCCACGCCTGCCTGCTTCCCTTCTCCCCATACCTGTAAACACCTGAGTCTGTGTCCCTGGTCTGTTATTGGAGACAGGGCTGTGCCATGCAGGTGGAGTGGCCGGAGGTGAAAGCCAAGAAGTGGACAGGGGTGAGTGATGGACGGCCTTGTGGACAAAGGGAAGCCTTTGGAGTGGTTTTTAACAGGGGTTGATGATGAGATTAGCCATTTGAAAACATCCTTCTGTGATTGGCCTGTGAAGAATCCCTTAGACAAAGTCAAAACTTGAAGGCAGGGGAGAGTTAAAAAGTTGTTAGAGTAACAGAGATGAAAGCTGATGGAGAGGAGGGGCCCAAGACTGACTCTCACATGCATCGTGGCAGCTGACTGGCCGGGGGCTGGGGGCCGTTACTGAGGAAGGAAACCAAGAAGGAAGAACACATTTGTGGGGAGGCACGAATGAACTGGGCTGGGTATAAGACAGCAGACTAGAGAGACCTGCTCAGCCCAGAGGTAGTCAAATTCAAAGCATTCAAATTCAGTGATTTTTAAAACATGCCCGTCAGACACAAATTGTCTACTGCTGATTTGGGTCCTCGGACTCCCACCTTGTAGCCTGTGGATACACTAGAAAAGGACAGACAGCCTTTGCCTGAGTCCATCCCAGGCTACCTCCTCACTCCTGACCTCCAGGATTCGCTGAACTCATACCATCAAGAGTTCCACGGCCCTTCACTTGCCATCCTGTAGTACTCGTCACCGCTGGGAACTACTTTTTTAATGTTTTTATGAGTTTATTTATTTTGAGAGACAGAGAGATTGAGCAGGCAAGGGGCAGAGAGAGAAGGAGAGATTTCCAAGCAGGCTCTGCACTATTAGCGCAGACCCCCATGCTGAGCTCGAATCACAAACTGTGAGATCATGACCGGAGCCAAAACCAGGAGTCAGATGCTCAACTAACTGAGCCACCCAGGCGCCCCACAAGGAACTACTTTTTTGAAGTTGGATGCAAATCCTGGCTGGGACACTTAATTGAGTCTCTGTGCCTCAGTTTCCTTATCAATACAATGGGGATGATAATAGGCTCAGTCTCCTATAACATAGAAATTAATACACTTAGAATGATGCCTTTTTGGGTCATGTAGTGAGTATTGCAAAAGCATTTGCTGCCATTATTATCACTTGTTCCTTCTTGCGTATTGAAATTTTGATTGTGCAGGACAGGAAACTATTATTTAATGGCTGCTCATTACGTACTTGTCACTTAGTAGGCACTTTTATTTTTTTATTTTATTTTTTTATGGTAGTGTCATTTTTAATTTTTTCAGGAACCTCCATACTGTTTTCAACATAGTAGGCACTTTTAAAATATTACTTCATTTATCCTGACAAAAACAGTAGTGTTAATAATGGCCTTCTCCATGTACTGCACACTTACTCTTTCTTAGAAACTGAACAGAGTATTTCTCTCCACCCTCCCCATAATGAAAGCATTATTGTTATCTGCATTTTGCAGATGAGTGACCTGAGTATTCCAGAAGGCTTAGGGGCACTAAGTATCACAGTAAGAATTCAAAACCTTATGTGTTTGGCTCCCATGCCTGATCAGGCCACACTTCCTCTCCGAGAGAGTTGGCATTAACCTATGAAGAAGCTGAGGTTTTAAAGTCTACTTTGTCATACATAGATCATATAACCTATAGGTGGAAAAATCTGGCTATGAACCACTATCCAACTTCAAAGTCGAAGCTTTTCAGGGCACCTGGGTGGCTAAGTCGGTTGAGCGTCCGACTTTGTCTCAGGTCATGATCTCATGGTTCGTGGGTTTGAGCCCCGCGTCAGGCTCTGTGCTGACAGCGCGCTCAGAGCCTGGAGCCTGTTTCCGATTCTGTGTCTCCCTCTCTCTCTGACCTTCCCCTGCTCATGCTATCTCTCTGTCTCAAAAATAAATAAAACATTAAAAAAGAAAAAGTCAAAGCTTTTCAGATAATACTGAAGAATTAGAATCACGTGGATCTGTGACAGTTTCCAATGATTTGTGGAAAATATGAAAAACAACCATATGGAGAGTCCATTTTAAAGCTAAATCTATGCAAGTTCAAGGACTGCCCTTTAAGACTGTGCCCTCCCAAAATTTGCAGTGCTAAAACGGCTCTTCTTATGTGACATTGGTAATGATATATGGTAGTAACAGGAACAGGGGAACTTTAATAGGTTGAGCCCTCTGAAATCACTGTTACTTAGCCATTTCTTCTTTTTTAAAAAATTTTTTTAATGTTTCATTTATTTCTGAGAGAGAGAGGCAGCGTGAGCAGGGGAGGGTCAGAGAGAGAGAGGGAGATACAGAATCAGAAGCAAGCTCCAGGCTCTGAGATAGCCGTCAGCACAGAGCCCGACGTGGGGCTCGAACCCACAAACCGTGAGATCATGACCTGAGCCCAAGTCGGATGCTTAACCAACAGAGCTACCCAGGCGCCCCACTTAACCATTTTTTGACTTACAAAATGACAAATTGATATGCTCCAAACTAATATTACTTTGGTTTTCATTACTTAGCCAAAATAATAACAACAATTCTATATTCTTAATGTTCTTTTGAAAATTTTCTGCTCTGTGAAATCCCACTGTCTAGAAAAAAATCTACTTTGCTTCATGTTGTGTCCGTAGATGTAAACGCACTTTGCAAATGATTCAGTAAAAGCACCAAGGAGAGACGTTAGTAAAAGCCAACTGTGGTTTTGAACCTGGATAAGTAGGAGGTTGATATTGTCTCTAATTTTTAAAATAATAACATAAAAAAAATAGATTTGTAGAGGAAGATAATGAGCTCAGTGTAGAATTTAAACTTTTAAGGGCATAACATGCTGTGTGATTTCTGATACATGTTCAGCTTATCTATTTTTTATTTTTATTTTCCTTCAGAAACATTTAAAATTTTTTTTTTAAATTTTTCCATGTTTATTCATTTTTCAGAGAGAGAGAAAGCGAGAGACAGCACAAGTAGGGGAGGGGCAGAGATAGAGAGACACAGAATCTGAAGCAGGTTCCAGGCTCTGAGCTGTCAGCACAGAGCCTAACTCAGAGCTTGAGCCCACAAACCTCAGGATCATGACCTGAGCCAAAGTCAGACACTTTACTGACTGAGCCACCCAGGCGCCCCTAAAAAACACTTTAAGTGAAGTATAATTGATGCCAGTTTATCAGTTTTGACTACTGTGCTTTATTAAAAATGATTCCTAAGTGTTTTTAAAGTGCTGGTATCCAAGTTTGGAAAAATAGCTTAAAATGTGTTTCTGATGACTGTAGGTCTCAATTCCAGTCTGGAATTCTCAGACGTATGTATTCCTCACTTTTAAAACAACTGACCTGTGTACTTAAAATCCATTTTTATCCCCAATTTGTAGTCCATCAAGAACAGCAGGATTTTAGTTTGGATAGGGTAGCAGATGTCACTGTGCAAATCATATTTTCTGTTCCAGATCCAATATGAAAACTGCTTCTATAGCAAAAGCCTAGGAATTCCCTTGTAAGGAGCGGGAGAGAAGAATATGTCTGAGTCAGCACTGGCCTCTCTTTTGTGACAGTGTGCCAGTTGCCAATGGCAGAGTTCTAGTGCATTCAAACATGTGGCATTTTTCACAGCTCATTGTATTTTATATCTTGTATTTCTAAAAATCACTTGAGATTTGCCTACATGATAAATTTCCCTTTCCTGGTCATAAAAAAGATGATAGATTTACATCAGGTCTATTTCCTTCACAACAGTCACAGGAGGAAAGCTTTTGGCTTTTTCCTCCATTCTTTCTCCCTCTGTATCATAAATGAAGAAAATAATGTAGAGACATGATGCTAATAGGTAAAGTAACCTCATGAACTCAAAGATAACAGAGAGAGAGGTACACAATTTTAACACAAATTCCCATCTCTGACACCTGCTGGTTTGCTTTCATTCCTAACCCTTTTAACTGGCCTGTTGTGAAGACTTGTTACATGAAATTCAACTTGCCTGGAAGGAAGCTATTATCAGATTTTTCTAAACTGAGAAAATAATCTTACAATCATAATTATTAGTGCTAAGGACGCAGAGAAGGAAGATGACACCCTGGCAGAGCCTAGAACTCAGACTTTCTTAGCTGTGTCTAGTGTCCTAGTTTCTGAATTCTAGAACTTATCAGAAACATAGTGCTGTTCACACATTGTTCTTTGAGTCTGTAAACTTTTCACTTCTCTGGGGAAGTCTTATTTGTCACAATAATTTTAAGGTCCTATCATCTAAAACCCATACTGATTCTCTTATATTTCAGAGGGAGCAGAAATTAAGCAAGTTTGTATTAAAGGCCTTTGATGTCTATCAGCAATAGACAATTTGTGTTTGTTGTGTGTCGGACAAGCGTGTTTTAAAAGTCACTGAATTTTAATACTTTTGGATGAGACTACCTTTCACCTGAGCAGTTCTTTCTGGTACTCAGTTCACTTCCTTCAGCTCCATTTAGCTACCCTCTGGCTTCACCCCTGTGAGTTTGTTATCCTGATAGATCTTTTCTGGGCTCCACTTCATTTTAATCAGTAGTGCCTTGAATGCAAGTGAAAAAACCTCAGCTTGACCTATAGACAAAGGGAAACTTACTGATAGGTGACAGACCTTTTTACATAACTAGAGGAAAGGCAGGGTTGACAGCTTCAGAGACAGTTGGAACCTGAGACCTGCCAGAGAAACCTATGTATCTCTTTGACTCTCTTCCACTGCAGACTTGTTTCCTCAGTAGAAGGAAGCAAGTGGAAGTTTGGGAGCATGGCCACCCATAGCTCCTAAGCCTCTCTGCCAGAAAGGGACTGACTCTCTTCCCTTGGATCCATGTTGGAAAATCTATAGGATGTTCTTGTATGGTCCAGATGTCTACCCATGCATGGACCAATTACTTTGGCCAGACAGACAGGGCATGTTGATTACCAGCTTTGGGACAGAAGTCAGCCAGCGTGGGTGACTGTAAGCTGAACATCCCATTATTATCTATTATATAGAATATTCCCAGTGTTGCTTTTTATGTTCACCACTTGGAGGCTCCTTCTCTTGATCAGAGTAACTTGCTTGGGCCACAAAGCATTTTCTTTCAGGAGCTTCTAGTACTGCACTGAGGATTATAATATCATGTACACAGAATGTGTTCTATCAGTTTGTTTCATGAAATGAGATGGTCTTTCCCTGCGCCTTCCTTGCCCTTCTTATTTAAGGGTCTCCTGTGCAAAATCAAAACCTTAGAATATCCCAGAGCCTCAGCTTTGAAGGCACTAAAAACTCCCTTGTTGCAACAGTTGGGAGATTATCAAGTTTGAAATTTGCAAAACACAGAAAAAAGTGACCAGAAGTCACTGCAGTGGCTAGCACCATGAATTGTGATGGGTTTTTTTGCTTTTGTTTTTTGCCTGAGCACAATGTGTCTGGATGGTTTTGGTTCAGCATATACTTTAGCCTCTCCTGCCCCAGCTAACTCTGAAATGAGGGTGATAATAGTACTTATCCCATGGGTCTGTTATGTACATCGGCGTCTGACATGTAAACTATATCTAGCTCAGTAATTGGCATAGTCAGTGCTCAGCAAGCTCCAGCTGTCACTATTATTATCTTCACCATGCACTGGCCCCATCTGGTGGCCCAGAGGTTTAAGGGTAATCAGTGTAAGAAATGGGACAGGGTGTCGGACCAGATGCTTTTCAGAGCTCTAATTTCCTTGTCTCATCCTTCTACATTTTCAGATAAGAGAAAGGGAAGGAAACCCACTTCTCAGACACCTGCTATCTGCCACACATCTTCATACAGATATCACTTAGTTGTCATTCAGTTTCCACAACTTCTTCTCTAATATCTGTCTCACCGATCTGTAAATGTCATAAGTGCAAGACTCCTTTGGCCTTTTTCAGGGCTGGCATAGAGTAGACCCTCTGTAAGCATGTGTTGAATTCAACTTTGCTGGCAACGCCTTATTGAGGTCGCTGTTAGTGTATTTTCACCGCTGCTCGAAATGAAGGTTTCCAAGCATTACTGCTGCTAAGTAGTGGAACCAGTCTGAACCCAGATTTTTGTGGCTGCCGCTCCAGTGCCCTTTTTTATTTACAACTGCACATGTGGATGAATTCAGCCAATTAGTAGCACCTCTCTGTGATATGCAAATTGGGTTTTTAAGTCTAGCTGGGGAAGTCAGCTTCTTTGTCCCACTGCTAGTTAATCTGGGCTTAAACAAAGGTAGAATTGCAGACTTGCAGTATCATTTTCAAACAGAGGCCCTTCCGAAGTCCATTTGATCCACACTGGAAGGAATAATACCAGTGGTTTCCATTTATAAAGCAATTTAGAAGTTTTATTCTAAAAATTCCTGTGAGCACCATTTATTGACCTTTACATGTCTTTCTTCTCTCTTTTCAACTGTGATCCTTTAAAGTGGAAGCCACAGGATCACCTTCACCGTGCATCCTGTCTTTCATGGCTGGCTCTGAAATCCACCCAGGTGCATTTCAGATTTGAGTTCCCAAACTTTGATTCATTCAGCACGGGCCCTTTTTTAAGCTCACAGTCTATTCTGCCATACGTTGAATAAACAAGTAAGACAAAAAGTCGATCATGCTAGTATATGAGAGATAGACACATAAAAAGATACAACTCAATATTGCAAAAATCGTGATAAAATAAATTGGTCATGCTGTGGAAGGGCCACTGCCCCTGGGCTCAGGGAATTGTGACATGAAGTAACTTTTGAATTCATGTCATATAATCTGTTTAGGAGCAGAGTTTGGCAGGAGAGAAATTCTAAAGTCTTTCTCCTGTATGGGAGACATTTAGAGAGAATCTATATCTAAATGAGAAAGAATTGTGGTCCTACAAAATAAGTGGACAGATAAGGGTAGTCACAATCATCCAGCAGACCTAGGCTGCAGTCTCAGCATATTATGTAGTGGGGTTAGATTTCTCAGGTTGTAAGCCAATAGGGAATTGATGGGACAGGATGAGATTGTAACCTAATCTAGTAATAATGAATAGCTGGGCATGACCTGATCCTTATCTCTTGTATTGTTACAAACTGATGGGGGAGCCTGTTGAACAAGGGTATGTCAGTATATTCAAAAAAGAAACTGAGGTGGGAGTGGGGGGTAGGAGGTATCAGATAGTACCCCAGCATTCCCCAAAGGAGAAAATGTCCTGTCCATGTAATTATTTTCACCAGCCTTATAGTAAAGTTAGGAATATGGATTTATCAGAGCTTGATTCCATTTACTATCATCATTCGCATCTTTATTACATGTCTGGTTTTTTGCCACCTACCCTGCTAAGTGCTTTTCATGTATTGTTTCACTTAATCCTTTCAACATCCCTATAGTAAACCTTTATTTCTTCCCATTTTGTAAATGAGGAGACTGAGGCTTGGAGATGTCAGAACATCTCAGGGTTGGAAAACTCTTAAATCAAGGAACTCGGGTCACAAAAAACTCCTACTACTTGTCTATATGCCTTTCTTATCATCTCCAGATAGCTCTCCTGCCTGCAGTCTGTATGTTACACATGCCACCTGTATGTTATACATGCCACCTCAGACATTTACCCGGGACTTAGAGTTAGCCAATCTTTGCTCCTATCCAAAACAATCTCACTCCATGTTCCCTGCCTTCTCCAAGTCCAAATGCAGGAGTTTAGGCCTGAGACGAAACAATTTTATGATAATTTCCCCTATAAATTTGCCTGTAAAGAAGGATGAGATGTGATGGGAAGCAGACATAAGCATCCTGGTCAATTTGTTGGTGTCAATAAGTTGCCCTTTAAGTGTGCAGTGGTTTCCTCTGTGTTTTGGTAGTTTGTTCCTCTCCTAAGTCTGGACTCTGTACTTTTCAGTAACTTTGTAAACCCGAGTGTCTTTAGTGAATATAGTTTTGCCTCTAATTGAATATCTTGAGAAGAAAGATGTTCTAATATCAGAGCTTGAGCCATGAAAGAACAAAATATTCAGTATAAATAAAGATATAGAAATTACTAGTATGGCAAAAGAAGAAAAATCTCGGCTGACATGACCATCAGGGAATATCTGATAGGTTTAAAGCCTGATAGATCTGAAAGTTCCCAAAAGAAGCATTTGAAGTGACAAGACTGTGTTCATTTCTGAGAGTTAGTTGAGCTGGATGAAGAGAAATTTCACGACTGGTGCTTTGTGGTCATTTTTGTAGTAGAGCCAAAACTCCATGGTGTTTGCTAAAGTTGGAGAGTGCAAATGAACCCTAAAATACTGTTAACTGGTTGTATCTCTTACATTTTAGGATGACATCTCCCAGATCGTTGATCAAGGTGTGGTGGCAGGTCAACAGAAGCCCCTGGAATGCCCAACTGACAATGTATGTAACTTCCACTTTAGGTTTTGCTCTACTGGGATGGTGTGCATTGTAAGTAGGTTCCAGAAGAAAAGGAGGTGATTGCAATGAAATCAGATCCTTTGTGACTTGCCAGGAGGTTATGGTATGTCTTGCAACTTGCAGTCAACCCACAGCCATATAACCGATTCTGTGTAAGGTATATGGAAATATTCTCTGTGCGTCTTCCTGGGTCGATACCTTGAACAGGTGTTTAAAAGCAGGCCATCCCTGCAAACACACCCGCACTTAAATTCTTAGAGTGCCATGTCTTAATGTCATAAATAAAAATTTTAAGTGGGAGAATGTGTAGTTCTGTACAAACATAAATACAATAACATTCATGTTCCTTGCATTTTAAGTTTCGCTGCTCTTAAAAATATAAATTTTTGTCAAATGTTTGTACTTTTGTTGCTATTGAGTGTTTTTTTTTAAATCTTGAGTCTCATTTCTACATTCTAGTTTATACTTTCAGGCTGCTAAAATTTACATTATTACTGTACTATTTTTATGTTTAAGGAACTAGAACTTACAAGAAATGCATGATATTTCAAACATTGCCAAAGGACACACCTTTGAAAAGTCTCCAAAATTATATGCTAAAATCCTAAATAAAAATGAGTAGGTGTAGGGGTGCCTGGCTGTCTCTGGTAGACATGAGACTCTTGATCTCAGGGTTTTGAGTTTGAGCCCCATGTTGGATGTACAGATTTCTTAAAAATATAAAATCTTTTTTAAAAAAATGACTAGGTACAGGAAGAACCTTAAAAATAACCAGATTCAGTTCAACCGAAATCATATAAGCAATTTTTAATTTAAGAACACATTTTTTACTTTATGTAATGTATTTGTAAATACTATTAATGTGTTAATACGTTATATGCTGCCACATATCACAAGGTACATATCAGCCATCTCTAAAATGTTATTTTAGCATAACATTTTATTCCTCATCTGCCCTTTCTTTTCCCTGCTGAAAACTGAGCGCTTAAATATCTAAAGCATTTTCCTTTGGGAAAGTGTCTATAACCCTTTTCTGTGGCTACAGAAGAGAAAGAGCCCAGAGGTCAGTGAGCAACATATGCAGTGAGGCTGTGTCAGCTCATTATGAAGAACTTCCCAACCACTCGAGCTGTTCCAAACCACCCCTGACAGTTTTCAGTCAGGAGCTGGCTGGTCATTTATTATCAATGGGTATCAAAACATTAATAGCTGTTATCAGTTGAACTCTTAAACTGTTCCTGGCACAGTGATAGGTTTATTTATATACCTCTCTCTTTGATCTTTACAGCAAGCTTACAAGGTTTAGAGATAATGCCACCAATTTACAGATGAGCAAGTTTAGGTACAAGGAGGTTAAGTGCCTTGCCTGTGGCCACGCAGTTAATCCATAGTAGCAAACTCAACAATTCATTTCTTGTTTTCAATGGCGATTTTTGTTTTCCCCTCATAAAAGACCTGATGAACTGTAGATTCTTTTCCCCAGAAAAACACTGATAAACATAACTGTGACACAACACAGGATTTTTATAATTCCCCAGATAGTTTCTGTGGCTCTCTCAGAAACCCATTAACCCTGGGTTAAGAATCCATGGGTTAACTTTAAGCAATAATTCTTAAAACACAAAACATGCCAATTTACTTGGTTTAGGATGGGGGTCCCAGCACCCATAAATTTTAAAAGCTCCCTAGCAATTTCTGTTATAAATACAGGGTATGAGAACCACTGGCTTAGTTAGGTTAGATGGCCTATAACATCCATTCCAGCTCTCATGTTTGAATAGAAGACATTCAAGAGCAAATCCAATCTCTCTTATCGTTCATTCTTATTAGTTTGGTTTTGTGCCAATGGATGAGTCATGGGGAGCACACATTCCATCCATCACCACACTTACCAGCAAGAAGTCTGCTTCTAAAAATATATGTTGGACTTTTCACTTGGTTCCTGTGGACTGTTTCCTTGTTTTTTAGCTGAGTTCAGTGCTATCAATACCTGTTGGAAACCTATTATGCACAATGAAATGGGATGCTACCTGGAGCTGAGATGTAATGATGCAGACATTCCCTGCTATTATAAAAGTGATAATGTAGTGATTGCGGTCTCTTGTACTTTCCTGTTTTAAAAATCCCATGATTTTTTTCATAAAAATATTCTTTAGCTTACATTTAGCTTTGTTACTGATATTCTTTTTAAAGATGATCCTAAACAAAAGTGGAACTTAAGTACTGTATGAGTTAAGATTAGGCTCAATCTCTACAGGAAGGTTCTCTTGTATATAAAGTATGGGTATGATCATCTGAGAATGATTATCATTCTTATTTGATTACCCTCCTTAAAAATGCATCCAGTTTTTGGTCTGAGGTGGCTTCTCCACTTATTATCACCCTATCTGCATGCCAGTTAGGGAGAAGAGGAAGGAAGGATTCTAATCCTTAAGAGAGTGACCTGAGAATTGTACAGTTTGTGCCTGTTTACATCCTACTGAGTAAGAGTTAGTCTGCAGATGTAACTGACTGCAAGGAGGCTGGAAAATGTGGTCCCTGGAGTAATTAGTATGTAGGTGGTTCCATTGTTCAGTTTTCTGATAATAAACCTTTATTTGACATATTTCCACTACCTCGTTTTTTAAATCACTGAAAATATGTCTTTGAATAAGTCTTTTTAAGAAAGTATATGGTCATTATTAAATGTTGGTGATAGAAAAACTGCAGAAAAGAAAATGAACATTCATAGACTCATTGCTTAGCAGCTGTTTGATAAACATTTTAAACTTGTAGCATTCTGAGATGCTTGGTGGCTCAGATGGTAGAGCATGCAACTCTTTTTTTTTTTTTTAAGTTTATTTATTTTGAGAGAGACAGAGAGGAGGGGGAGGGAGAGAGAGAATTCCAGGCAGGCTCTGTACTCTCAGTGTGGAGCACGGCAAGGCTTGATGTGGGGCTTGATCCCAGGAACTGAGATCACGACCAGAGCTAAAATCAAGAGTTGGGTGCTCACCCGACTAAGCCACCCGGGCATTTCAAGCATGCAACCTTTGATCTCAGAGTTGTAAGTTTGAGCCCCATGATGGGGATAGAGATTACTTAAAAATAAAATCTTTTAAAAATAAAAATACAATACTTTGTAGCATCATTTAGCTACTGACTTTTAATCCAACCTCTTCTTTTGATTAGTTGTGTGATTTCAGATATGTCATTTGACGATGATTTCTGTTCTGGAAAAGAGAATAATATTGTCTAACTCTCCAGGTTGTTCTTATGAATGAATGAATTCATAGATGTGAAAGTGTTTTTGAAAACTGGGAAACACAATGCAGATACACAATGGGTGGTATTGTTTTAGTTTTTATATACTGCACAGTGTCTTGTAATGAGGCAAAGTCTTCCAGTGACAGAATCTTGAGGTGTCATTGTTCTGGAGCAGTTACCTTGATCCTATTTCTAGACTCCAGGGACAGCCTGGTGCTTCACTGCCCCCACCAGAATCTTCCAACTGGGGATGGGTTCCCTGGCTAACTACAGATCCAGAAGGCAGGTCAGGTCACTACCTATATTTCTTAACTGCCTGTGAAGCAAGCATGGAATCCTTTTGGTTTTTCTTGGTTTTCTAATACTAATAACTCATTGAAGGTTTTATCAGCCCAAATCTAGAATTACAAGTTAATTTTCCAAAGCTCACACAGCAAAGTTCTCTGCACCTTGATTGTATTATAAATTCATTTTCAACTGTGACTTCCCATGTCTTCAATTTTGCTCTTCTGTATCCATTCATTGACTCGTTCATTGACTCATTCATTCATTCATCAGACATTTATTGAGGCTTTACTATGTTCCAGGCACTGGGAGTCAATGGGGCTAAGGTACAGGTCTTTGAGGTGAATTCAAATGTAATTTGTGTACCTGGCACTTAGTAAGCTTTTAGTGGATGCTCATTTCCTCTTCCTGACCTTCATGTTGCTCGATTAACCTGCCTAATGCATTTGGCTATTGTGGATGTGTCCAGAAGAGATGGACAGGGTTGTATGCTCAGAACATCTGCACCATAGATTGCTTTTCACCAAGCACAACATAGGTATGTACACTTCGCATTGACTGCATCAGAATAAGTAGAAATTGTAAAAATTTTTGTTCTGCTTACTAGCCCCAGCATCATATACAGACCGCAGTGATAGGTATTATCAGCTTTTATCCTTCTTCCCTTCCTTGATCCATCCTTCACTGAAGCATTTTAGATGTTACATTAAAATAGGGGGCATGGGGGAGGGGACAGAAATCGTCTGAACTTCCTCCTGCCACCTCTCTCACTTTGAATTCTCAGAAGACATTTTTGGAGTGCTCCCATTGTTTTGGTAATAACACACCAGTTTTGTTTGTTTTTACAAATAGTTTATTGTCAAATTGGTTTCCATATAACACCCAGTGCTCATCCCCACAAGTGCCCTCCTCCATGCCCATCCCCCCTTCCCCCCCACACCCATCAGTCCTCAGTTTGTTCTCAGCATTCAAGAGTCTCTCATGGTTTGCCTCTCTCCCTCTCCCCCACCATTTCCCCCCTTCTTCTCCCCCTTGTTCCTCAGTTAAGTTCCTCCTAATCCTCCTATACGTGCAAACATATGATATTTGTCCTTCTCTGCCTGACTTATTTCGCTAAGCATAACACCCTCAAGGTCCATCCAATAACACACCAGTTTTAAAGTCTTGTTCTTTTGTTATTTCTCCCCTTTGACGTTCATCTAATTTTCCTTTCTTCTGTAGGCTGTCAGCCAGATGAAACAGCAAAAATATTCAACAAAAGTTTCCTTCAGTTCACAAGAGATACCTTTAGCACCAGCTCCATCATACCATTCAACAGATGTGGACTTCCCAGGCTATGGTATGATTTTGTCTCTGAGCAAAATTGAATTGAATTGAATTGGCTCATCAGACATGAGAGAAAGGGATTGTGATGTCTTGAAACGAGCACTGGACCAGGAGTCCGGAAGCCTGGTTTTGCACCCCTCCTACACTTCCTTAGCTTTGGGACTTGGGCAGGTCACCATTTTCCTCAGCTCTGTTATTGGGATTGCCTAGTGCTTATTGAATATAAAAGTACTGGAACAAAAAAGGCCCTCAGTAAATACTGTTTGAATATGAGGCTTCCAAAAAAATTAGTCTGTAGTCTCTCCAAAAGATTGTGTTTAGTTCATGAGTAATACCTCTTAAAAATCATAATCAAATTGTTAGCCTTGAATATGTTGATATAAGTTATTTGAAGATTGTTGATTTTCAGTCTTTAAAGACTTGAGTACTCACTTTCTCTCTTTGAATTCCTAGCATGAATTATGCTGACTGGCAGTTGAAAAGAGATTTTCAAAATGAATAATAAGTACTTCCACTTTGTTTTTATATGATATGAGTCAGTATTTTTAAAAAGCCTATTTAAAACATTATGCTCACCAGTGGCAAAGCACAACCCTGCCTGAATTTAGCAGGCCTGACACCTTTATGGTATTTGTCTTTCACATGCTTTTTATAAACATTAACACAATAAAAAATTTAGCAAGCAAGTAGTTTTCTGAAGTACTGGATTTTTACTAAAATTCTTGATGAATGTGGTCCGCAAACTATGACCTGTGGGTCAAATTTGGTCCACCGTCTGTTTTTGTATAGTCTCCAAAGATGGTTTTCAGATTTTTAAAAGGTTGGAAAAATCAAAAGGCTGTTTCATGAAAATCACCTGGAAGCTGGACTTCAGTGTCCATAAATAAAATTTTTCTGGAATACTGTGCTCATTTGTTTATCTGTTGTCTAAGGCTGCTTTCACACATTAAGGATAGAATTGAGTAGTTGCTACAGAGAATGCATGGCCTGTAAAGCTCAAAATACTAACTACCTGGCCTTTTACAGAGAAGGTAACCATGATTTAGACCACTGAGTTTTAATACAATGTATTGCATATTTATAGCTTCGTAACAGAAATGAATCATCCTATAATTTAATCTGTGGAAATTCTTCTCATTCACTCATCTCCTTACGAAACATTTATTGGGATCCGGGTTTGTCAGGCTTTCGGCCGGATCGTATGGGAGAAATACATACCAAGACTGACTCAGGACCAGCTAGGATGAGGCAAAAATGGAGAGAAAGAAATGCCATCCCCAGCATCTCTGACTATGTGTTCTCTCTCTCCTCACTCAAGAGGCTAATCTAGTTATTTACATAAGGACAGTAAACTTTGTAAAGCATTCATGAGATTATGCCACTCTTGTGCACTGTTTTATTGTAAATGAATGGAAAATGCAGTGTGAAAACATATGCTACAAAAAGATCTGGAGTCAAATTGGGTTTATAACTTAAAATTCGTCTAATAGGGCATTTTTTATTGTTACTGAGACTATGTCGCTAAATGTGTCACTCTTAAGCAAGAGGCCATTAGATTAACAAATTCCATGTGGTCAGAAAGAGTGACTATATGAATGGTACATTATGCCAGCTACTGGACTGGGCACCTTACACACATTGTTCATTTAATTCCTATTAGAAAGTGGCTAGTTACATGCATTTTTCAGATGCTAGGAACGAGCCTCAGTTTCACCCACCTATTAATTTCCTTCTTGGAAACTTAAATCCATATCCCTACCACTCCAAACCTGATTTATTATTATTATTGCTTAGAGTGGAACCCTCCACAGACTTACCTACAGCCTCTTTCCTTTTGTTTAATATCAGAGATTGGCAAACTTTTTCTGTAAAAGGCCAGATAGTAAATATTTAAGGATTGTGGGCCATTTGGACGCTTGCAGCTACTACAAGTCAATTGTCAGAGTGATAACAGCCATAGACTGCAAGTAAATGAATTCTCAGGGCTGTGTTCCAATACAACCTCATTTATGGACATTGAAATTTGAATTTCATGTAATTTTGACATGTCTTCATAAAAAGTTTTTTTTCAAACCTTTTGGAAATGTAAAAATCATTCTTAGCCTGCAGGCCCTTGCTTGTACAGAGATGTTTAATGAGCTTTCTAGATCCCAAGTTGGCCCCTGTGCATTAGCTGCAGCTGACCAGCAGGTGGGGCCCTTTATTATCAGCCCTTAATTAAATTCTACCACAGAGTAAGAATCAGTACTCATGATGATCAGACTCAGTTGTCAGAAAAGATGACATTCTCTGGACGCTATTATTTGTATAAGAATCTCATGAAAATAACCTTTTGGATATTTTGATTTTTCGATTAGTTAGAATCAGTCATCTGGAAAATGCACGTATGTAGAAGTTATGCCAGATAAAGAGGTTGTATTAAACATCTTTTCCTAGCCAGTAAATTTTTTTTTTCTCTCAGTTTCTACAGAAACCCAATCTAAAAGCAATGATTTAAAAAAGTAAACCTTGGGGTGCCTGGCTGGCTCAGTCAATAGAGCATGCAACTCTTGGTCTGAGGGTTGTTAAGTTCCACCCCACATTAGGGGTAGACATCCCATTAAAATTTTTTTTAAAAATCTTTAAAGAAAATTAAACTTCAAAAAATTTAAAAGTAAATCTTTATAAAATAGAAATTTTAGCAAGGTTTTCAGTCATGGACCCAGTAATTCTTAAATGTTGTGTATATGACACTTCTTTTTTTTACTCTGTATATTATTTTCAGCTATGTTATGTTTTATTGATTAAATCCTTTATACATCTTAATTCATGTGCTATGCTCTAATTGAAAGTATTTAAGCACTAATTTTTCTTAGTATCTTAGAAATGTAACTCAGAATCTTCTGTCGTTCCAGTCTTTATTTTCATTATGCTTTGTGCCTATATGTACTTAATCATTTAGTCATACATTTTTCCATACCAGTTTCCATGGTATATATTAAGATTTTTAAAATTTCAGGTATAGGGGCGCCTGGGTGGCTTAGTCGGTTAAGCGTCCGACTTTCACTTGGGTCATGATCTCGTGGTTCGTGGGTTCGAGCCCCACGTCGNAATTTCAGGTATAGTTAAAATAGATGCTCGAGTAGGGGGTTGTTATTGTTTTAATCTCAAAAGCGTCAGGTTCCATCCCTTCCTGAATGGGTGTTAAGGACCCATTGTTTTCCATCATGGCGCTTAGCAGGAAACTAGGACCACGTGCAGGCCCCGTGCTCCCCAAGTGACAGAGTGTGTGCATGCTGGGCCGTATCTCCTACTAGCCGGTCATCCTGTGTTCAATCCTCCAGGTGGTTTCCAGGCTCCTCTGTCAGTGGACCCTGCCACATGCCCTATTGTTCCCGGCCAGGAAATGATTATAGAAATATCCAAGGGACGTTCAGGTCTTGGTCTCAGCATTGTGGGAGGAAAAGACACACCTCTGGTAAGTTTCCAGAAGTAAAGTGTATCTACTGTCACAGAATTAGTTGTGGAACCTTATTATGGCCTTTCTCACTTCTATGCAAGGCTTGGCTTTTTCATGGAATGGAAAAAAACATAGTTATAAATAGATACGCATGCATATTCTGCCCAGCTTTAAGTTTTTCTCAGTGTTTAATTTTCACCAGGATTTTCTCTGTCTAGGACATGGACTTTTTTTAAATTTTTTAAAAAGTTTTGTTTATTTTTGAGAGACAGACAGAGCATAAGTGGGGGAGGGGCAGAAAGCAAGAGCGACACATAATCCGAACCAGGCTCCAGGCTCTGAGCTGTCAACACAGGGCCCAGTGCGGGACTTGAACTCGCAAATAGTGAGATCATGACCTGAGCCACCCAGGCACCCCTGGAGCATTTTTTATAAATGCTTATTAGACCCACAACATTAAAGCAGCATTTAGACCTATTATAACAGGATTATAACTGGGAACACCTGGAGTTAACTAACTCAGCAGCCAGATTTAGCTGTCTTTTCATGGGGTGAGATTGAAATACAGTTTAAAAATACAGCCTACGGGGGTGCTTGGGTGGCTTGATTAAATATCCGACTTCAGCCCAGGTCATGATCTCGTATTTTGTGGGTTTGAGCCCTGCATCAGGCTCTGTGCTGACAACTCAGGGCCTGGAGCCTGATTCAGATTGTGTCTCCTTCTCTCTCTGCCCCTTTACCTCTCACATCTGTCTTTCTCTCAAAAATTAATAAACGCTAAAAAAAAAAAGCAAACAGCCTAGGGCCACCTGGGTGGCTCAGTCAGTTAAGCTTAAGCATCCAACTCTTGATTTCAGCTCAGGTCATGATCTCAGGGTTTGTGGCATTGAGCCCCGCATTGGGCTCTGCACTGTCATCACAGAGCCTACTTGGGATTCTCTCTCTCCCCACCTTTTTCTGCCCCTCCCCCCTCTCAAACTAAATAAGTGAAACTTAAAAAAAAAATGAACAAAAAACTTTAAAAATATAGCCTGGACCAAACCACAGGAAGGGGAACTTCTAAAGAAAAGATCGCCCCTTTCCTCAGTGACAAAAGCTGAACAGATAGCATTCCAAGCCATATAATAAGAAATGTAGAAAAGTTCTGAGGTCTTTCTATACTAAAGGCATTGGAGTAGTATGCAGAAACTACTAGTCAGCCTTGAATATTGGCTGTTTCTTCCTTCCAGGGCCTGTTTCCTCGCTTACCCAAAGAGATTTTCCTATATATTAAATAAGCTAAATTTATATAAATCTATATTTAAAATGAGTGAGGAAAGTTATATTCTAAGGAAATTTTGTAGTGAATTCTTCCATGAAGAAGTCACCCTTTTATTTATGTTTTGTAAATAAACATCTATACTGCTTAAAATAAGGCAGAACTAGATTTCTTATAGGAAATCAGAAGACTTTAATCAGCATGTTTTGCCTAGCTGAATGAGTTTGTTAACTAATTTTTTTTTTGCTTTGTTATGAATATGACTTTGCTTTATGGGGTTGGTTAGAAAGCCTGAATAAGATGTGCCTGTGTTGCTCATGGTGCTTACTGTTGCATACATTTGTGCTATTGGCTGCCAGCTTGGGGGCTCCCAGTGCTTCTTATCACCTGCTGCTTTTCAGATGTGAGGCTGTTTGCTAAATACTATGTTCTACTTCTCTTTGCCATCGTGAGGCAGGGAAGAAAAAAAAAACTTTTAACAGCATCTGAAGTTCATAATCTATAGTTCTGCCTTTTGAGACTGTACTTACCACTGTCCTTGGAAGGATAAGCACTGCTTTAAAAATGAGAAATGGAGCGCAGCTTTTATGTTTTAACCTCAGGTACCTCTTCCAAAGCTGTAGGTTAGACTCACTAGTTAATATATAGCCATGTCGGGGTTTGGTGAGGCTGAACAGCAGGAGAGGGGAAAGTGCTTTAACAGATAAAACCACTGTTTACTGCAGTGAAGATCTTTTGTTTCCTTCTAAATTTGGACATGGAATATGCAGCCTAATTGACATGCTGGGTCCCATTATCCAGTCAGGTCATGGGACTGCTCCCAGCCAGCAGAAAGTTAGCAAATAAAGACGAGAGCCTATGAAAGGAAATTGTGGACAGTTTGACTCACTGTCAAACCTTTGCACTTGCCTTTGCACGTGTGATTATGTGATGCCTCCTTCAGCTCTGATGTAGGGAAAGAGCATGTTGTGAGTGCTAGTGACCCGTTTTAAGCATCTGTTCCAACCGGTTCAATTAGGGTTTCTGTGCTCTCTCTATTGTGTGTCCAGCAGATACTTTTGCTATCTTTGGAGGAATGAAGCCTCTGGGACTTGGTCTTGACACCACATCAGTCCTATTTGCTATGAATAATTGCTCCAGAACCAAGACAGATGGTTTCTGAGATCAGAGAGGGGAGATCTCAGTTAGCATCACAATGTGTTTGCAGCCCATCCTCTAAATAGGCCTTTTAAAATACCAAGATAGGGGCACCTGGGTGGCTCAGTCGGTTGAGCATCCGACTTCAGCTTAGGTCATGATCTCATGGTTCATGAGTTCAAGCCCCGCGTTGGGCTCTGTGCTGACAGCTCAGAGTCTGGAGTCTGCTTCTGATTCTGTGTCTCCCTCTCTTTCTGCCCCTTCCCTGCTCATGCTCTGTCTCTGTCTCTCACAAAAGTAAAATAAGCATTAAAAATTTTTTTTTAATAAAATAAAATACCAAGATGATGGTGACAGTGAGCCTGTTAGGAAGGTTTATGAGCACACCTGCACCCAGTCCTCAATGACAAACTTCTGCCTCTGTTGTTTTAACCTTATGATGAGCTCCGAGGTCTGCTTTTGGTGGCTTTTCTTTGATAGCTTGCATATGTTTGCTTAAAAGCTGCCCTCTTTTGGTGCTGAGGATATGAAGTTGAATGAAATAACCCTGTTCTTACACGTTCGATCAAGTTGATCCTACTACCATCAGAGTTTATGGTCTAATATAAGGGACCAACCAGTGAAAAATCTTAATGAGGACTATTAAAATAGATACTTTCTCTGCAAAGTAGAAAAAAGTGGAACTGTAGTACACACTGTCTCGATATAATTAATATGGATTAGTTTTTATATGTTTCTTATAAGCCAGTATCTTAGTCTATTCAGGCTACTGTAACAAAACAGCACCAACTGGTGGCTCATAAACAACAGAAATTGATTTTTCACAGCACTGGAATTTGGAGGTCCAAGATCGCAAGGTCAGACGAGGGCCCTCTTCTGGGTTGTAGACTTCTCGTATTCTCACATGGTGAAAGGAGCCTCTGGGGGGCCCTTTTGAAGGGCAATAATTTCATCCATGAAGACTCTGCTCTTGTGACCTAATTAGCTCCAAAAAGTCCCGCCTCCTAATGCCGTCACAGTGGGCATTAGGGTTTCTACATGAGTTTAGAGGGGCAAACAGCAAGGAAATCAGATAAGGTATAAAGTAGTATATTTATTCATATTTTTTATCTCCTTCCTTCCATCCATCCACCCACCATCCTTTCATCCTGTATCTTTCCACTGCCAACACATACTTTGGTCTTGGAGTACTAGTTTTCATGCAATGTTGTAACTCAGAAGACCCAGCATATTCTGCCAAAGGAAAGACCGAGGTATGATGCTTGTCACACATTTTGTAAACCTCTCCCTGAATCCTTCAGTGTCCCCTTCTCTGAAATGTTTGCTTGCTAATGAGAAGTTTTCCCTCTAGTGTCCTCAGAAGAAGTAAAATATAGTTCTCCAGTGTCGTTTTATTGGGGGTTATTTTATTATCAGCCTTGGGAATTCTAGAGAAGAGAAAGAAAAACTTAAGAAACTAATATTTTATCTCAGAATATTGGCCGAGTTGAACCATTCTTGGGATTAAACAAATAAGTGGACAAAGAATGAGGAAAGCTTCCTCAGGACCCTCACTCTGCATTTTCCTTTCTCTGAGTACCGTTGCCAACGGTGCCATGCTGTAGACAGTGTGTTACATCAAATCTAATAGGCTGAGTAATGATGCTGATTCTATGGCACCAGAAGCCCAGATCTTTTAACCACAGGGCCTTGGACAAGTGATTTAACCCTTCTAGGTTAAATCTGCTTCTCCATCTGTGTCAAAGTGGTGACAACAAAATCCACCTCTTTTGGTTGATATGTGGATTAATTAAGATAAGAAATATAAAGGACTTTTCCCAGTACCAGTCTATACTGAGTTCAATTCTTATTGGTTATTGTTAAACATTCATATTAAAGTATGTCCTTAGCTCTCTTCATCTGTATGTCTTTGATATACTAGCTGCACACTGAGAAGCATGACTTCATTTCTGCATAGATACTTATTTTTCAGCATCAAACATTTTTTTAATGTTTTATTTACTTTTTTTTTAATTTTTTAATGTTTTTTATTTATTTCTAGGAGAGAGAGAGAGAGAGACAGCATGAGCAGAGGAGGGTCAGAGAGAGAGGGAGTGACAGACTCTGAAACAGGCTCCAGGCTCTGAGCTGGCAGCCAGCACAGAGCCCAACGCGGGGCTCGAACCCACGAACCGCGAGATCATGACCTAAGCGAAAGTTGGACGCTTAACCGACTAAGCCACCCAGGCGCCCCTGTTTTATTTACTTTTGAGAGAGAGAGAGAGCGTCATCAGGGGAGGGTCAGAGAGAGAGGGAGTCACAGAATTCGAAGACAGGCTCCAGACTCTGAGATAGCTGTCAGCACAGAGCCCAACACAGGGCTTGAACCTACGAACCGTGAGATCATGACCTGAGCCAAAGTTGGACGCTGAACCCACTGAGCCACTCAGGCGCCCCTCAGCATCAAACTTTTAAAAAGCGGTTTGGCACTGTTCTTAACATGTAATCAATACATATCCTTGTATTTAATTCTCCCAACAACCTTGTAGAAGAGGTAGTGGTATTATCCCCACTTTACAGATGAGGAAACTTTACAGACTCAGATAAGTTAGGTAACTTCTCCAAGGACGTAGTATAGCAGGATTCTCACACAGAGAGTCGTGACACTGAGGCTTTTCTTTCCAGGAAGCAACTTTATTGCTTGCCGGCACCGCTCAGTTGGGTTCATACCTGAAGAACTGAGCCCCGAACACCACGTGACATAGTTTTTTATGTATTTTCTATTTCTTTGTCTCTCATATATGTGGTAACACACACAAACATGTAGTCTGATTAAGTGGTCTCATGTTACAAGATCATGAGGGAGGTTGTCACGTATGCACATAGCCAGGTTACCTTGAGATTTTTGTTTGTCTGTTTTTTCCTTAGGGAGGGGACCCTATCACAATAATGCTAGCAGTTGGTCCGGTTGGGGTTTAATCAAGCAATCTGACTGCAAAGCCCCACTACTGGGCTGCTTTTTTAGTGCTACCACTATATGTCATCGATCTTCACCTGTAAACGGGAGTTAGTCATCTCACCCACCAGACCCTGAGTATCTTGAGAACAGACCTGTTTTATTGAGTTTTGTACCTTTAGTACCCACATATAGAGCCTTGTACACTTAAAAATATGACTGTCTAGCCTCTGTGAGCCACTCTGAACTCTAGCCATTCTGGCCTTCTTCAGTTCTGTTCATGGCATTTGCACATGCTGTTAGATCTGCCTGGAGTGCTTCTGTGATCACTTTGAGCTGTAGCTAGAATATCCTGTTCATTTCTGGTGTGATTATTCTCACGGTTGACAAGGACATTGTTAAAACCACTTCACTGTGAGGGAGAATTGAACTAAATCAAAAAGGGAAGATCAGAAGGGACGGCGACGTGCAAACATGTAAGATTACCTTTCTGTGGATGAGGGATAAGAGCAGTTCAAGTGCTTCCGAGGGGCTCAGTGAAAAATAGATTTCACATTTTCATAAGGANCTGTTTTATTTACTTTTGAGAGAGAGAGAGAGCGTCATCAGGGGAGGGTCAGAGAGAGAGGGAGTCACAGAATTCGAAGACAGGCTCCAGACTCTGAGATAGCTGTCAGCACAGAGCCCAACACAGGGCTTGAACCTACGAACCGTGAGATCATGACCTGAGCCAAAGTTGGACGCTGAACCCACTGAGCCACTCAGGCGCCCCTCAGCATCAAACTTTTAAAAAGCGGTTTGGCACTGTTCTTAACATGTAATCAATACATATCCTTGTATTTAATTCTCCCAACAACCTTGTAGAAGAGGTAGTGGTATTATCCCCACTTTACAGATGAGGAAACTTTACAGACTCAGATAAGTTAGGTAACTTCTCCAAGGACGTAGTATAGCAGGATTCTCACACAGAGAGTCGTGACACTGAGGCTTTTCTTTCCAGGAAGCAACTTTATTGCTTGCCGGCACCGCTCAGTTGGGTTCATACCTGAAGAACTGAGCCCCGAACACCACGTGACATAGTTTTTTATGTATTTTCTATTTCTTTGTCTCTCATATATGTGGTAACACACACAAACATGTAGTCTGATTAAGTGGTCTCATGTTACAAGATCATGAGGGAGGTTGTCACGTATGCACATAGCCAGGTTACCTTGAGATTTTTGTTTGTCTGTTTTTTCCTTAGGGAGGGGACCCTATCACAATAATGCTAGCAGTTGGTCCGGTTGGGGTTTAATCAAGCAATCTGACTGCAAAGCCCCACTACTGGGCTGCTTTTTTAGTGCTACCACTATATGTCATCGATCTTCACCTGTAAACGGGAGTTAGTCATCTCACCCACCAGACCCTGAGTATCTTGAGAACAGACCTGTTTTATTGAGTTTTGTACCTTTAGTACCCACATATAGAGCCTTGTACACTTAAAAATATGACTGTCTAGCCTCTGTGAGCCACTCTGAACTCTAGCCATTCTGGCCTTCTTCAGTTCTGTTCATGGCATTTGCACATGCTGTTAGATCTGCCTGGAGTGCTTCTGTGATCACTTTGAGCTGTAGCTAGAATATCCTGTTCATTTCTGGTGTGATTATTCTCACGGTTGACAAGGACATTGTTAAAACCACTTCACTGTGAGGGAGAATTGAACTAAATCAAAAAGGGAAGATCAGAAGGGACGGCGACGTGCAAACATGTAAGATTACCTTTCTGTGGATGAGGGATAAGAGCAGTTCAAGTGCTTCCGAGGGGCTCAGTGAAAAATAGATTTCACATTTTCATAAGGAAGAATTTTCAAAGCATCAGCTGGCCAAAGTTGGGATGAACTACATAGCAAGGCCAAATCTCAAGAAATGTTTTGACAAATTCAGGCAGCCACTTTTCGAGGACATTATCGTTATTAGGCTTTATTTCTTAATTGGACAGGAATGTGTACCTTGATAAGTCTCTTTCTCGAGATTATAGTAATATAAGGAAATTCATTCTCTCTTTACATTTCCATCTCACAGATTTCTTAAAACTTCAAGGTCTTAAGTTTTCTTTAACTAGAGAATAAGGCTTAATTATCATTGAGTTTTGTTTTATGGAAGCTAGTCATTATTACCACTTTTGGGAAGGTTAAGTTTATGGAGATAAGCCCTAGTTGCTATACTTGTATGTTCCTCTGGGTCTAGAGATAAGCTTGCTTCCTTGCAAGAGGAAAACATTTAGCTTCAGGCATTTGTTTCATCTTGATATTCCTGGTACCATCCCATTGTAAATGAGGTCCGTGGATGCCCAGGACGGATTATAAAATTTAGATACGCTATTAATATTTAAAAGGCCTGGGAGTATCAGATTAAAAATCTTATTTCTCTCCAAGTTTCAAATGTGTGTTTTTTTCACCTCCTGATTCAGTACCAATTTAATTCAGTCTTATTAAATAGAAGTTCCATAGATAGAAGAGGTACATTAGCAAGAAGAATCAAGGTAGAGGACTGTCACATTTGGATACCATGTGGTAAAGTCATCCATCTAGAAACTGAAGTAAAAAAGATCTTTTAGCTATAACCATATGTTTGGCTCTGCAGTGACCTTATTTAACCCTGATTCACCATATTGCATGCTATTGTTGAGCTGTTACTGCTTTTGACCATTAAACGTTGGACTGTAGCAATTTAAACCACCACATATATATTTTTTAAGTAAGCAGAATAGAAAACTATTTTACATTTGATTAAGTGTTTTATTTTGCTAGTCCCCTTCAAATGAACTTTGCACAGTCTGTTTCACGAGGAGTGTGGTTTGCTTTGGCGTGTAATCACCCAAAGCCAGGCTCCTTTTATCATTATTGCTTAAGTCATATATTTTTACACAAAACATCTTATTACCTTAGTTTTATTTTAAAATCAAAGCAGTTTGCAAAAAGTCTATGAGTCACACTGAAAGAATGTTAACGAATGGTACCTCTGAATTTCCAGATTTGGGCATTTCTGATCTTAAAGAATATGACTGTAAGCAAAAATATTATGCAAGCTGAGTAAAGTTTAGATAAATAGGGACCAGATGGAACTATAGGGACTTATAAAATATAATGCAAATATTATCCCATTTCCTTAAAATAAATCTCTATTTCAGTATGAAAAATTATATTCATATTGATGAATATCAACCTTTTGCTAAATCAGTCTTGGCAAGGGAGCTCCATTTTAAGTAAATATAAAACAGTTTCTTTTCTGAGTTTGAGAAGGGAAAGCTTTTCAGAGTCTTAAAATGTGAAACTTTTTATATATTCATTGCAATTCTTATATTGGCTGTTTTATTGCTGTGATTTTCATTCCACATTTTAGTTACCTATAGTGTGGAAGAGTTTGCAATCCCTGAGCTTGAGTTTTAGTGTATGTAGTCCATTCCTTTAACACATACGTGCACACAGGCACGCATGCACACACACAGATTGGTGTTACTGCTTCCTGTATAACTGATCGTTTAATCCATACTTTTAGTCAAAAGAGCCACTATTAAGTATTGCTGACTTAATGCTCATTTATGTTGTCTGTAGTTTATTACCCAAGAATGTTTCAGTATTCTAAAATAGTAGGTACTAAACGTGATCCATTTTCTTTCTCTTAGAGTGTTCGGTAGGTGCAAATCTTTATACCCTCCCCCAAAGCTATTAGAATAGATGAATAACTTAAGATTGGGATCTAGAAACTGGCTCTTTGTTCCTTTTGTAACAGAGTCTTATGGGGTTTAATTGGTGACTGTGTTCTGAGATTCTTAGAAAATCTAGAGGCACCTGGGTGGCTCAGTCCATTAAATGCCCGACTCTCAGTTTTGGCCAGGGCCATGATCTCACAGTTCATGGATTCAAGCCCTGTGTAGGCTCTGCGCTTGCAAGATTCTCTCTGGATTCTCTCTCTCCCTCTCTCTCTCTCAAAATAAATATATATTTTTTAAAGAAAATCTATGTATCAAACTCTAATTTATTAGTTACAGTATCCAGATTTTAAAAAGTATCATTCCAAATATAATAGATAAGTTCTTTGCCTCTTACTGACTTCCCTTTTCTAGCTATGGCTTCTTCAGGTTTTCTGAATGGAAACAATTATATTCAACCTATGAAGCTGGCAACCAAAACTATATCAGTTTGACAAATATGATACTTCTTCTAAAGTAATAATCTTTTATTGTATCCATGGTGGGGAAATAATATATAATAAAAGTACTCTTGACTCTCAGATCCATCCAAATTATAAAATTAAAATGAGAAAAAATTCATCTTCAAATAAAGAAAATATGTTATTTGTGGAATACGTTCTGCTTTAAGTCCTTCACGTTCTTATGAGATATTGAAAGTAACCTCTTAATCTTTTGCTTCTCATGCACGAATCAATGAGGGTGTGCCAGGTACCTTTTGCATCAAAGCAGGGGGGTGTGAAGGTGGGGAAGATGAGCATCTTTGCAACTTGTCTTGAATCATCTTTGCCTTTTACCTTTGTAATTGGTTCAAAAATATATATAGATCTACAAAAGACATGGAATGTAAGCATAATAACACATGCCGCAGCAAGAAAAATGCATTAAGTCTTCTATCCTTGGGTTAAATGATCTACTGCCCCGCTGTAACAAGGAGAACAGAGAGCTGCGTTTGTTGACATGAGTCCTGCCATTCCTATTAAAGATAGCATGTGTTTGCATCTCTGCTTTTATCACCTTTCACATGAGGTTTCCCAGCATCATCTTTCTTGAAAAGGAGCACTTCAGGGAGTCCCTCACTGGTTCAGTCAGTAGAGCATGCGACTCTTGTTCCTGGCGTTGTGAGTTCAAATCTCTCATTGGGTGTAGAGATTACTTAAAATTAAAATCATTAAGGAGGGGCGGGGTGCTGGGTAGCTCAGTCGGTTAAGTGTCTGACTTCACCTCGGCTTATGATCTTGTGGTTCGTGGGTTCAAGCCCCACATCAGGCTCTGTGCTGACAGCTTAGAGCCTGGAGCCTGCTTCAGATTCTATGTCTCCCTCTCTCTCTGTTCCTCCCACACTCGAGCTCTGTCTCTCTCTCAAAAATAAATAAAACATTTAAAAATAATAAAATTTCTAGGGGCACCTGGGTGGTCAGTTGTTTGACTGTCCAACTCTTGACCTTGACTAAGGTCATCATCTCAGAGTTTTGTGAACTCGAGCCCCAAGTTGGGCTCTGTGCTAACAGCATGGAGCTTGGAATTCTGTCTCTCCCTCTCTGTGCCCTTCCCATGTGCTCTCTTACTCTCTCTCAACATAGTAAAACCTAAAGAAAAAAAGAAGCAATCACTTATATTCTTAGTTCACCATAATAATAGGAAAGATAGAAATTAAAATATGGACTGAAATTGGTGTCATTCTTCCTTAGAGTCATGAATTTGGACCGCTGATCTATATTCCTTCCTTTATGTACCAGATAGGCCCCCTTCAACCTTAGATATATATGTGTTGGGAACTTTCATTAGCAATTATTCCACATCTATTTGGCTGACACTTTACTTGCCATTAAATATATAATCTCATTTCACCCTCAAACCCAAAAAGGCAGAATTTATTAGTTCCATTTTACAGAGACAGGAACACTAGTTTAGTGAGGCTAAATATCTTAATAGAAGTATCACAAAGCTTTGATAAGCGGCAGAGCTAAACTCTGAACACAGGTTTATGTGGCCCCAGCCGTATTCTTCCCACCGTACATCGCTGCCTTCCGTTGTTTACAGGCTGGAAAATTCCTCTGGCAGGCTTGATAGAGTCTGTAGGAGATTAAAATTGATCATAAATTTTGTACAACTCCTTCCCGTTTCCTGGAATTCCAGCTGGCCCATTGACTTGCTTTGACCAATAGTAGTGAAAGTGGCATTGAATAACTTGCAAGCCTTAGCCTCAGGGCCTTGCAGCTTAGCTCCTGTTCTCCTGAAAGACTGCCACCTTGCAGACCAGCTTAGATCAGCCTCCTGGAGGATGACACACCGTTTGAAAGTGCACATGGGAGAGGAGGAGCCCAGCTCTCTCAGCTGAAGCCCCAGCCAATCTGACTGCCAATTCTCGTGAGCTCACCTGAGACAGCGTGGAGCAGAACTGCCCCCTGAACCCAGCCCATAATGCCAGCCCACAGAATCATGGACAAATGATTCATTTTTGTTTTAAGCCACTAAAGGTTTTTTTTTATTAAATTGTTTTAATGTTGTTTTTTTTTTTTTGAGAGAGAAATAGAATGTGAGCAGGGAAGGCGTAGAATCCGAAGCAGGCTCCAGGCTCTGCGCTGTCAGCACAGAGCCCAGTGTGGGGCTTGAACTCATGAACAGTGAGATCATGACCTGAGCCAAAGTTGAGCACTTAACCGACTGAGCCACCCAGGCGCCCCTAAGCCACTAAACTTTGCAGCACAAGATAACTAATACAGAGTCTGAGCCACCCCACTATCGTTCTGCCCTCTCACAGACTGTGCAAGTTGGGATTATTGTGGTCTGCCATTTAGAAGGAAGTCTTACTATTCCTATGCAGGACCTAAGTGTCTAGATAAAACAGTGGCTTTCTCTGCTTTACTTTGCTGCTGTATGAGTTCACCAAGGTCTAAAATCTTAGAAGTAGAATGAATCTAGAAACCATGTATTTCCACTCTGTGCTTTACTGATAGGTGTCATGAACAAAACAGTGCATGTAGAACCACTTGCAAAATTGGCCACCTACAGAGCTGTGAGAAAAATTAACTCCTCTTACTCCCGGTTCTGGGTCCTTCTTCTATACCTTCCTGCCCCTTTTTTTTCTTTTTTCAAAATCACATTCTAATTGAAATATAATAGGGAAGGGGCGCCTGGGTGCCTCAGTAAGTTGAGCATCCAACATCGACTTAGGTCATGATCTCATGGTTTGTGGGTTTGAGCCCTGCGTTGGGCTCTGGGCTGACAACTTGCTCAGAGCCTAGAGCCTGCTTCGGATTCTGTGTCTCCTCTCTCTGCCCGTCCCCTGCTCACACTCTGTCTTACTCTGTCTCTCAAAAATAAATCAATGCAAAAAAAATTTTTTTTAAGAAATATAATAGGGAAGCTTGGTTTTGAGGGTTCCCCCCCCCCAAAGAATTTGAGACAGAAAAGCATCATGTTCTAAGACACTCATCCCTTTACTTACATAAGTACAGTCTGGAGCCTATCAATTTTGTTCAAAGTGAGATATTTTTTCATGGTTGTACCCCCACAGTTTTCTTTTTTAACCTCTCTAACTGCAATAGACATCACAAATCAGTAACTTAATACATCTACATCTGTTTCGAGGTAGAAGTGAACGTAGTGTTGATTTGCACAGCACTGGACTGAGTATTTTACTACCCCTGCTATATTATCACCCCTTGTTGGTTTGGCCTTCCTGCTGAGAAAGTCGTCTACTAAATGGAAAGACAGGTCTATATGATTTCTGAACCGTGACAACGCTAGAGGGGAACTCCATTAAATGATGTGTAAAAGGAGCGTTACTCCTTTAAGACCACGGATCTGAACAGTGGTTTCTTCCAGACAAAAACAATGCCCATTTTCTATAAAATCTTTTTAATCTTTCTTTTGGTTCTTATGGGTCTTTCTTTTAGGAGGGATTTTTCCCATAAAGCAAGGAATAAGACATGACACTCTTTGGGGATCACTGGTAATATGTTTTCCACCTAAATGTGAAATTTAATGTGAAATTTTTCTGTAGTTAAAATGCCACCCAGGATTATTTTAAGGGAAATAGGGGCAGGGGTTTTATGAGTATGAAAGATTGGGTTTAATTCTAGAGTGATCCAAATTAAGTATGTCACACCTACAAATAGTAAAATTAAGCCATATATACATGGCCCTTTATAGTAATATCTAACACATAATTCTTTATCAAAGTTTTATTCTAAAATGCTTATTAGAACAATCCACTGAACTTTAGAAATGTAATCTACAAAATCTCATTCTAAGGAAATAGTTCACCCACACAAGGGTGCTTATTGATATTCTTCAGTCCACTGGAGACCCTTAGTTAATTTTTCTAACACATGGCTTCCTTAAGTGTTATGGGCCTATTGTGACAATAATAAAATTGCCTTTGGCTGAATGATTGGTATGTTTATGAGTTATTTTATCTACTTGTTGGCAGATTGAACAGTAAAGAAAATGGTAATGGATGGGCTGACGTGTCTGATGACTTTGACTATAAGGATACATTACTACATGTTATAAAATTCTTCTCCAGCAATGCAACATTTAAATGCCCCTGGAGGAGTTTGTGATTTTTGTGGGGATCAGTGATAATTAAGTCGCATGTACTTGGCTCTGTTAAATTGCTCTTTGAACTAAAGTAAATCCTTTAGAATTCACATGGACTCAATATCCATGTGTGATAGGTATTTGGGTTGTATGTCACTAATATTTTGCCATCAGAAGCTTGGATGGGATTAAAAAAAAAAAAAAAAAAAGAAGAGCTTGACTAGGTAGGGTAAGATTATGGCATACCCTACTACCAGCCTCTTTCTGGGTCATTTTGATGCCTCTTTCTATCTCCAACCAATTTCATGGTAATCATTTAGCAAATATTTGCTCAGGGCCCACTCTGGGCTCGGCATTAGGATACAAAGAAAAGTTGGAAGCAGCCCCCCTTCTGGAAGAGTTCCACCAAGACTAGGAGGTAATACAGGACCTAGATTCATGAAGAAGCTATTGTGATACTAATAAGTTCAATAATACAAGAGGGTATAGTAGTGACCCACAAGAAGGTTGATCAACCTTGTAAGAGGTGCCAAAAGAGGTGCCATTTGGCTGGCTCAAGTAGAATTTCATGAGAAAAGGGGGCAATAGATAAAAGAGACCATGCCTTCAAGCCTTTGGTGCCTTTTTACTTTACAAATATAGATGCATAGACTCTCTATTTTAAAATATGCAAGAAACTGAGGGCGCCTTGGTGGCTCAGTCAGTTAAGGATCCGACTCTTGATTTCAGCTCAGGTCATGATCTCATGGTTCATGGGATCAAGCCCCACATCAGGCTCTATACTGACAGCATGGAGCCTGCTTGGGACTCTCTCCCTCCCTCTCTCTCTCTGCCCCTCCCATGCTTGCATGTTATCTCTCTCTCTCTCTCTCTCTCTCTCTCTCTCTCTCTCTCTGTCTCTCAAAATAAATAAACATTTTTTTTTAAAAGCACACAAGAAACTTAATAGTACTTGTTTCTAGTTAGGGATGTATGGTGGCTGAAGGACAGGTGCAGAGAGAACCTTTTCAATGTATACTATTTTGAGACTAGTACCATGTGTGCATATTTTATCTGGGAAATAAAATATGTTTCCCTTATCTGGGAAACACAAATATGTTTCCTTTTAAGAATGGAGATATAATGACAGTGGTTCCTTAAATAGTATGTTAAATTTACTAGCCAGCTACTTCTTCCTGGGTGTCTGTTTTTTAAATGTTATTCCTAACATCCAGAGCCTGATGCAGGGCTCCAAACTATGAACTGTGAGATCATGACCTGAGCCAAAGTCAGACGCTTAACTGACTGAGCCACCTAGGAGCCTCAAGAGAGAAGTTTTTAAGCAGAGGACTTTTCCTACATCTCTGAAATTCTACCTGACCCCTCTGATTAGGGAAAACACAAAATCTGAGAGATTCTCCAACTCACTGATCAAATTTTTTCTTGGGTCTAGAGTTGGCAAGTCAAATGAGTAATTTAGAGTGTCCAGAGAAAAATTGTTGGTCTGGTCTCAGGCAGTAAATAAACAGACCATCTTACTCAAATTTCTGTTGTCACAGTGAAAATCACAACTACCAAGAGAAGATTAGTTTTTGATTATAGGTCAGTCTTGGTCATCTATAAATGATTCTTAAGTCTGCCATTAATCAAGAAACAATAATCTGTTTTTTTTAGACTGAACATTTTTTATTTTATTTGTTTTTTTTTAGAGCATGAGAAGGGCAGAGGGATAGAGAGAAAGAAAGAGAATCTTAAGCAGGCTCCACACTCAGTGCAGAGCCTGATGTGGGGCTCGATCCCATGACCCTGAGTTCATGACCTGAGCCAAAATCAAGAGTTGGATGCTCAACCTACTGAGCTACCCAGGTGCCCTGAACAACTTTTTATTTTAAACATGAATACATCACTTGTATATAATTTCTTTTATATCTGCTCCTGTAGAAAAAAAATCATTCACTAAATAATATGGGTGCATAGAAAGAGGATGGAAAAAATGAAAGAAGGAAAGAGATAAGAACAACAAATGGAATTAAGAGAGTGATAGGGGCTCCTGGGTGGCTCGGTCAGTTGAGCGTCCAACTTTGGCCTAGGTCATGATCTCACAGTTCATGAGTTCGAGCCCCACATAGGGTTCTGTGCTGACAGCTCAGAGCCTGGAGCCTGCTTCAGATTCTGTGTTTCCCTCTCTCTCTGTGCCCCTCCACAGCTTGTGCTGTGTCTCTCTGTCTCTCAAAAATAAATAAAAACATTAAAAAGGAAAGGAGAGAGAGACTCCATGTTGGGTTGGAGAGAGTTCCTAACCATCATGCTTTGTGTAGCACAAATCCCTAATCAAGTACCAGCACTAGCAAGTGAGGTCCATAGATCATCACCCCACTTCATTAAGCCAAAGGCTTCAATTTTCACTTCCACAGTTGTCTTTTTGTTCACTGTCTATAAAATGATCAGCCCATGCCCTCAAGGTTTTTAGTGTGGAGTTAAGGAGACAGTATTTCAACAGAATTGATGCCATATGGAAAATCCCAAGTTAGCTTTTATACAAGTGCAAAATAAAATATCCAAAACAGATGAGATGCTTGCAATAGTGGTAGGAACACAGGCTTTGGTGTTAAACGGTCCCAGGTTGAAATTTGATCTTTCCTACTTAGAAGCTGCAAAACCTGGTCAAGTCTGAATGCTTCTCAGCCTCCATATCCCCAATTGTAAATGAGACTGATAATACCGCACTTGCTTCATCATTACGAGGATTGAATGGCACAAATGAGAAGCATGCAGCACCTCCGGCCCAGGGGTGTTAAATAAATGAGATGTTACCACTTCCTTACTATGTGCTGGCCTTGTACATAAAGCTTTATGTGTACATAGTATTGTTAAAACCATATAAACATGAGGAAGCTGAGGCCTGGAGAGGTTACCAGTCTTCCCAAGGACTCAGCCAGAAGTAGCAGGGCCATAATTTGGACTAGGAAATCTGACTCCAGAGGCCTAGCTCTCTGTCTCTACAGCCTCTCCTCAGCGTGAACCAGTAACCCACCCCCAGGGAAATGATGAATAGCTGGCTTCCGGAAAAGATGAGTTTTAGAAGTCATCGGTATTGGTAGACAGAGTCGCTGAGGTATTCTAGGGTGAAGGAATGTTATTTAAACATGCAGAGATAGGAGTGGAAGAGAATGCACTCAGAACTGTGCCAACAAGCAGTTTTGCTGGAACAGCTCAAGAGCATTAAAATGTAAGAGGATATACAACGAAGAGATAAGAATCATGTGTATAATCAACTCCAAATTTTTTACTTAAAACAATAAACAGCAGTCTTTCATTGGTGACCCATTATTTCATCTAGTCCCAATTTTTTCAAAGTAAGAAAGAAGTAAAAACTTTTTGTGGCCTTGTCAAATAGATGCCTAAAACAGCTCAATGCAGTATACGTTTTTATTATTCTGTCCTACCTTATCAACGATGTAAGTTGTAGAAAATAAATCCACTTTTCTTTTTGGTTCACCAGCCCACCTTTCTAATTTAGCTGTTGGCCCCCACCTCTCACATCTAGCACCCTCCGTTAGTGCAGCTGACCAGAACCATAACTTCACAACACAGTTTCAGCGCCCAGGGCACATGGTAAGAAATGTGACCTTTTTCTATTGATGGGTTAGCGTGTCTAATGTTTTCTTGTATTTTCGCTGATAACTTTAAGAGAAATCACAGCAGTCGTCAAGGAAAAGGGAAAATATAATGGGGAGTTTTTCACACAGACTCATGGACAAAGCAGATCATTGGCACGGAGTTCAGCATTTGAGAAATAGTATATTTCTTTTATGTATAAGATTCACTATGGGACGCCTCAGTGACTCAGCCAGTTAAGCATCCAACTCGATTTCACCTCAGGTCATGATTACATGGTTCATGAGTTTGAACCCCATGCTTGCTCTGACAGCATGGAGCCTGCTTAGAATTCTCTGTCTGTCTCTCTCTCTCTCTGCCCTTTCTCTGCTTACACACCGCTCTCTCTTGCGTGCACTCTGTGTCTCTCTCTCTCAAATAAATAGATAAACCTAAAAAAGAGAGAGAATTTACTGAACACCAGAAAGTACTGAAGAGTTCTTAATTCAGGCTACTTTTTTTTTTTTAATGTTTATTTACTTATTTGAAAGAGACAGACAGAACGCGAGCAGGGGAAGGGCAGAGAGAGAGGGAGGGAGACACAGAATCTGAAGCAGGCTCCAGGCTCTGAGCTGTCAGCACAGAGCCCATTTTGGGGCTTGAACCCACAAACTGTGAGATCATGACCTGAGCCAGAGTCAGACACTCAACCGACTAGGCCACTCGGGCACCCCTGGGCTACTTTTATGGAATAAAAACTACATTTGATCTTTTTCTTCCTTTTAAGTATAAATGAAGAGAAACTTCCCATTTAACTTTTGTAATGTTGCAAAATTAAAGAAGTTTATGCTGGAAGTTAAGCTATATAAAAACCACATTAGTAGGAGTTCCATCTGATTCTCCCAGTCCAATGAAGGAAGGGTGTTTGGCCTCCAGACTTGGACCAGCATGACGCAGGACATTACCAGGAGCTTATGTTAGCTTCTCCCTGCACCACTTTCGTAAAACTGTCATCTTGGCAGTGTTGCTGGGACCACCTGAAGCCACTGACCTACCGTGTTTCCACAAAGCCATTCCCTTGAAACAGTTCAGAGAAACCAACTCTTGGCAGTGTAGACACTCCCTGTGTCTGGAAATTTCATAAACCAGAGTTAAAGCAAAGAATGCTCTAAAATCTGTTGCCGATACAGAATCTGCAATGTAAATCATCTGGATTAGGGAACCTCTGCTGTCTTCTGGAAGCTGCCTCTCTAATGGCTCTAATAAAGAATGTTTTCAGGGGCGCCTGGGTGGCTCAGTCGGTTAAGCGTCCGACTTCGGCTCAGGTCATGATCTCAAGGTTTGTGGATTTGAGCCCCATGTCGGGCTCTGTGCTGACAGCCAGCTCAGAGCCTGGAGCCTGTTTCAGAGTCTGTCTCCCTCTCTCTCTGACCCTCCCCTGCTCACTCTCTCTCTCTCTCTCTCTCAGAAATAAATAAAGCATTAAAAAAAATTTTTTTTAAATAATGTTTTCAGAAGCATGTGGTGATAAAATGAAAGTAATGAAAAAGATATTTGGAATCCAGTTGAGTCATCTGATTGTAGAACCTCTTAATATTTTCTTACGTTGCTTCTCTACTCCTGAATTTGCATAAGAACCTTTTTATGTATTTACTTATTTATTTAAGAAAGTAGATTTGGTTTGGATCTTTTTTTCTTGTCTTGTTTGTTATACTTGTGCAAGAAATATTTCTTTATGTTTGGCTTCATGTCAATTTAATTCTGATTCTGAGGTTCCACACTTCTGGACTAAGGCAGAATCAACCTCCGTCATTTCGGAGGCTCCTCGAGCTCTCAGGGTTCTGGCTTCCTCACAGAGCTCCCAGACATCATTGGTAGGCCCTGGACACAATCATCCGTCCACCCAGCAGTCATCAAGCCCATCTTACCCAACCCTGCATGACCTCAAGTCTAGAAATCCTGCTGCTTCCAAGCCCCAGTGCTTGAGACACAGGACTCCTTTCAAGGTGGGATCCATTGTGTGTGGCATCTGTCAACCTTGACCATTGCTTGCAGGGTCTTGCAAGCCAGCGTGTGTGCTGGGGATGGTGCGGAACAGGGGGGCACTGGGCAATGCAGGGCTCAGATCCGCACTTCTCATGGGACCCACAGATCTGTTTCTAGTCTCCATGCGGAAGCTCTTTTCCTTTCCCAGCAGCCCTCCAAGACACCTGGCATAATCCTTCCAGCATCTTATTGTTCAGGCCCTTCAGTTTGATAAACCACAGAAAGAGCCAATGGCTTCTGGCTGCTTTAGTTTTCAGCTCCATAAAAATCCCCTACTTCACATGAGTGGTGAAAGTTGTATGAACATATTCAATTGAATATTTTTAAAGTAGTCTCACCAAAATATTTGTACATATAATAGAAACATTTGGGCGTAAAGATGTACATTGTCTGCAAGGATCCTTAGGAAACTGTTGATGGTGATTATCTCTGGGGAGTGAGACGGAGGAGCCAACCAAAGAGGCAGTTTCTTTCTGTGGTTTACTACACCCTGTGGTAATGCTTAAGTTCTTTACATTGGTATGTGCTATTTTTATGATGATTAAAATTTAAGGTTATTAATTTGAAAAGATGGGAATTTTTGTTTTGATTCATTACCCATGAAATACTTTCCTCAGCCTAAGCTTACCTAGCTTAGGTATTGTCCTGATTTTATGGCTCAGAATGGTAAGTTCAGGAGTTAATTTGCCCAAGATTACACAATGGGGGGTCTGAATTGGAACCCACGGCTGTCTTACACTTAGGTTCATGAACGCCCTTTCACCTGCCCCATGCTTCATTGTCCAGGGTCATTTCATTCCACTTAAGTTCTTTTCTTTCACTGCCCAAGTAATGAGGCCTAACAGACCCCATGCATCAGACCACACATCTATGCCAAATCCTTGAATACTAATAAATACTTGAAACCATGTTTCAAAATATACCATAAAATGTAAATAAGAATGACGCACAGTTCACCTCAAGTTCATACACAGCAGCAATGTACAGGTTAACAGTAAAACATGGGGAAGTTTACCTTGAAATATTAGACAAAGCCAGTTCTAAAGGAATGAAATAAGAAACTTAGGAAAAATTAATTATACCTTGGAATATATTGTAACTGTGTATTTTATTTACCTTTAGGTCCCATAAAATATGACACTATTAGCAAATGGCACTTTATGGGTCGCTGCCTATGGTTTGGTTGTTTGTGTAAGGAAGCATTTACGGTTGTTGAAAATTAATAAGAATTTGATTTTTCTAGGATGCTATAGTTATACATGAAGTCTACGAAGAAGGGGCAGCGGCCAGAGATGGAAGACTTTGGGCTGGTGACCAGATACTAGAGGTATAAGTCTATGAGTTTCATTTAATACTAGCAGATACAGTTTCTTACTGACCTTGATCCACAAAGTATTTACTCACTGTCTTGTACTCCACTTTATCCTCACTTATTTCTCCCCCATTAAGCAAAGCATGTACCTTATTCTTTTTTTCTTTTTTTAATGTACATTGAGCAACTATCATCAGAATTGTGGCAGACATCAATCTAAATCTATGGAAACTTTTTGTAATTAAAGCAAAAGGTACAACCTATAGTTCTATAATCTTAATGTCAAATGAGAGTGCATACATAGTATTGCAATTTGACTTGTTTTGCCTCTTCCTTAAACCTATCTAAATGCTCTCCTAAAAACAGACATATGCAACAACATGGACAGCCAATGTTTTAAAGACTTCAGTGCTGTTTTAAGTATTGTTTTCTTACTCCTAATAAATCGTTAAGTAAAATGCTTTCCGCTTTTATTTTCTAGTTGGTGAAAATGTAGAATCTTCTCCCTTTAGGTTGTACATGATACTTATTAATAAGTTGAAATGTTTAACTTGCCTCTTTCAAATGGATTCTAAATTAGCAAAGGTGTTAAACCTTTTAAAAAAATGCCAAGGCAGGCAAGTGTCTGAACTAAGGAACGGATGAATGACAGGTCAATGCCAGGCATTCTGGTAGGTGGAACGAAAGAGCTTTTTTGATGATGTGAAACCTTTAGGCAACATTTATTTCTTTCATTGGATGAATTTAATTGAATAGTTAACATTTTATGGTGGGCATGTGCATTTTTGCTTTGCAACTTTAATATAGCCCATTATGAATGACATCATAGAATTTTATTTCCCCTTTGGTGGTTCAAGCTTGCCTCCCAAGATGAAACCACAGATATAATTAAGGGCAGAAAATATAGGCAAGAAGGAGTTAAAGGAGAGGCAGGCTCACTGCAAATTAAATTCAGGGTTTCTCTGCAGACCTTTACTGTGCTTCATCATTGGATTAGGACATATTCCCAGTACATTCATTAAGGTACAAGTGTATGAGGTTAGAAAAATAAGCAAGGCCTCTTTGGGAATTGGCTTGACTGCTTTTGCATACAACACCATTTTTTAGTAGTCAGGAGTTTTGAGGGGTTTTTTTTCTCCCTAGGTTTTCTAATTAACTGGTGTTATCATAATTGGCTTTATAAAATGAATAGATTGAATATTCAAAAGAGTACAGATGTATACATGCCTAGATACATGATTTGTAAGCCCATGGATTATTCTATAATGGTCACTTGAAACTAAATCTAATCTGTGCAGCATTTTCTTGATTATAGTGATGATTGCATAGGTATAAATCACATAAATTCACAATATAAATGATATACCTTAAATATAGTTTATTTCGTAACACTTATATTTCAGTAAAAGAAACTTTTTTAAACCTATTTGTATTGGATAGATCTCATCTGTAGCTGTTCTCTTTCATATTCATGTACAAGTGAATACTCAGGATAGGTTAACATGAAGAAGGCAATTAAGTGGAAGGAAAAATTGAAAACTCAAACCATTTCCTGGCATCCAACTGAATTATATTATCCAATATGGATGGATGGTCTATACTTCTCATTAAAGATGACCAAGGACATAATGTAACAGTGTGAGTCAACTAAAAAAAAAAAAATTTTTTTTTAATTGATCAGGAAATTTTATCCCATGCAGTAATCTAGTCAACAAGAGTATGTCACGCGTTTAGTTAAGAAGTAGCTGTTTTGGGGGGCGCCTGGGTGGCTCCTGTCAGTTAAGCGTCCAACTTCAGCTCAGGTCATGATCTTGCAGTTTGTGAGTTCAAGCCCCACATCAGGCTCTGTGCTGAGAGCTTGGATCCTAGAGCCTACTTCAGATTCTGTCTCCCTCTCTCTCTGCCCCTTCTCTGCTCACGTTCTGTCTCTGTCTCTCAAAAGGAATAAATAAACTTTTTTTTTTTTTAAAGGTAGCTATTTGGGGACGCCTGGGTGACTCAGGCAATTAAATATACAACTTCAGCTCAGGTCATGATCTCATGGTTTGTGGATTTGAGCCCTGCATCAGGCTCTATGCTGACAGCTCAGAGCCTGGAGCCTGCTTCAGGTTCTGTGTCTCCCTCTCTCTTTGCCCTTCCCTCACTCACACTCTGTCTTTCTCAAAAATAAATAAAAATTTTTTTTAAATTAAAAAAAAAAAAAGAAGCTCTTTGGTGAAGTCATGTCATGTTTCCTTTCAAAGCAGCTTTAGACTCCACATTTGGACTTGGGCTAGTTGTGGTTGATGTGTACAGATGCATAATAATGCATAAGCAGCCTGCGGCCTGCAGGTTTGCCTTGAGAAGACAGGCCAACCTTGGAGGTACATTTCAAGACCATGAACCAAGACCACTGTACGTCAGTGCTTTCCAGACAATGGCCTTTCCGCTTATGAGAGTCCTCTACCTTGTCAGTTGGCCTTTCATGATTTTAATTCTATCCTCATGTTAATATTAGGACAAGCCATGGGGCACCTGACTGGCTCAGTCAGAAGAAAATGCCACTCTTGAATTTGGGGTTGTGGGTTTGAACCCCACGTTGAGCATAGAGATTAGTTTTTTAAAAATTGGGACAAGCTGGGTTTTGCTTACAAAGATATAATCCAGCATTTTTTAGTGTGGCAAGATTTATGATTCTATAATTAGCGTGAACTGTCTTCTTTCTGATTCTCCTTTTAGAGTCCCTCATCCTACCCTAATTCTACCCCCATTATCCTCCTCTATTTTTGTGCAGGTGGGAGCAGAAAAAGCAGAGGTCTAATGCCTGGTTTTCCCTGTGGGATAAAATAGTGCTCCCTAGTTTGGTTCTTCTTTCCCGCTAAAGCAGTGGTTCCCCTACTTCCTTGTCCTGCCCAAGAAATGTGATACTCTCCCCTGGACAACTGGGGCCTCCTATGGCTCTCTGTCTCAAGTAAGGAGGCCAGCAATTACCACCCCTGCCCCTCTACAATCGATGCTCTAAATAATGCATATAGTGCTTCTGTAAGGCACTTAAGGCAATACATCACTCCACAATATTCGAGCTACACAGCGATATTTCTCTTATGATTACTGGTGCATTTAATGGTGCCTCGTGATAAGCAGAGGAGGAAATGAAAACTATGAACTTGGAGCAGATGTCTTGGATTTGAGCAGTCATCTTAATGCTGGAATTTAGTATAAATTGCTTTTATTATATTAGTTTCATGACAGTGCTTTTTATTGAAACTATAATTGTTAGGGCCTTTCAAAAGCTATTTTAGAGGCTTAAGAGAATTCACCTGCAGTCCACGGAAGTAACTATTTTGCAGTTGAATAACAGAGGTGGTCTGGTGTGCCATCTATTGGAATACAGGAAAATAATCAGGTCAGACCACATTTTCTAGAGACATTGCTTTTTCCCTTTGTCCTGTGGATTTACCTCACAAACAGTAAGAATGCAGTCATGGGCCTAAAGTAACAGTGGATGCTGGCACTGACTGAAAACCACCCTGACTGGGGTTCCTTCGATTCCTTATAAAATACCAACTTCTAGCTTACATTCCACTTAACTGTGTACCAAGTCCTGTGCCGAATGCATTAGAGGGTTTATTTCACTCCATCCTCACAACACTAAGTAGATACTATCTCCAATTCATAAATGACCCAGTTGAAGCTTAGCTTGACTAGTATAAGTTTTCACAAAGTAAGTTAGAATCAGCGCTCAAACTGAAGTCTCTCTGTATCTAAAACCCATACTTAACTGCTGTTTGAGGTGTTGTTTTTGTTTTTGTTTTTGCTTTCATTATTATTTTTTAAAGTAAGCTCTATGCCCAGTGTGGGATTTGAACTCATGACCCTGAGATCAGGAGTTGCATGCTTGGGGCACCTGGCTGGCTCAGTCAGAGGAGCGTGCAACTCTTGATCTCAAGGTCGTGAGTTTGAGCCCCATATAGGGTGTAAAGATTATTTAAATAAATAAAACTTTAAGAAAAAAAGAAGAGAGTGCTCTGCCAACTAGAGCCTTCTAGGCACCCCTTAACCACTGGTTATAGTTAATCTAAGTGAGAACACAAACCCAAGTTATACCAGAAAAGAAAAAGCAGCTTGAAAATTAGGCTTAGAAGCATTTTTCTGGCTTATAGAATCAGCTTTAAATAATTGCTCAAAACCCACCTTCTCGAAGAAGGGTCCATTGCTCTCTTCTCCCTCTCTGTAACCACTCTTTATGCCACAAGTCACGAGTCTTTGGAATGTTAGAATTGGAAAAGCCTGAGACCATCCCTCACTGTACAGATGAAGGAATGGAGGACCAGAGATAAGCTTAACTTGCGCAGGACACACAGGGATGGACGAGAACATGGAGTAGAAGCAGCATCTTGAGGGAACTTTTCCATTCTGTCATCCCTCCACCCTCTAGCCCACCCCTGGCCATGACCTGAGCCTAGTCTTCCCTTTGTATCTCTTCCTAGCTATGACCTTGAGGGAGTGATTTATGATTCCCTTTGAGTCTTTGTCCTTTCTTCCCCTCAACTTCTCCTTTTTGTTAAATCCACTAATCTGCATCAGTACTTGACTTTCTCTGAGGCAGGGATCAAATAAACTCATTCTAAGAGTACATTGAAGCACAATGGTATAGAGACTAAGGATGGGAAGATAGTCTGGATTCAAACCATGACTCCTGTACCTGCTAGCTGTGTAACCTGGGTCAGTTCTCTTTCGCCTCTCCATGACTTACTTTCCTCATCTGTAAAATGGTAATGGTACCCATTTCAGAGAGTTAGTATAAGGATTAAATGAGTAAATATTTATAAAGGGCTAATACACAAGCACTACACAAACATTTGTTAAGTAAAAAATACATTAGCTATGATCTCCATTTAGCAGACAAGGAAACAGAGACTTACTGAGAGCCCACAACTTGTCCAAATTCACATGATTTGCCAGGAGTAGAGCCATGACTTTACTCAATGCTGTTTCCAGTACAATTTGCTTCTAATTCATGGTCCTATTTGTGTTTGCTCAGATCCAGGTTCAGAAGGGTATACTTCAGGGGGGTTTGACACTGTCAGAAATACTGGTCTCTCATTTTTTTTTCCAACTTATTCTAAAGAACTTGTAATGTTTGTAATTAAGAGTAAAGATGTCAAATTCAATAAGCAAACTGAGTCTTAAAATTGCTGACCAAACACTAATGTTTATTTCCCTTTTGACCTCAATTAAATGAGCCAGTTAGTCCCTTCCACCCCTCCTGCTCCCTCTCACCCTCCCTCCCCAACTATGTTGATTCCGTAGGAAAGCTCACAGCTTTGCAAAACAGCTTATTGTGTGTCCTGAGCACCCTCTGTGCTTTTGGGATGGGAGAAGATAAGGGCTACCTCCTTTATACATGAAGCAGCTACTACTGCTAGTAGTCACTGCCTGCCTTGGGGATGGCTGGAGATTTCTAGAGGTTTGTCACTGGTTGGATTAAAGAACTCCAGACGGAGCAGGCATGGAGGTCTGTGCCATCAGCAGCCCATCTCGGATGTCCATTGTTGCAGGTTAACGGGATTGACCTGAGGAGCGCCAGCCATGAAGAAGCCATCACAGCCCTGAGGCAGACCCCCCAGAAGGTGCGGCTGGTGGTGTATAGGGATGAGGCACACTACAGGGACGAGGAGAACCTGGAGATTTTCCCAGTGGATCTGCAGAAAAAGGCTGGTCGAGGTCTTGGCCTGAGCATTGTTGGGAAACGGTAAGGAAATACTGTGCAAGTTAGGACAGATTAGCCTTTCCCTACAGAGCTCTAGGGAGCCTACAAACACCGAAAGATAAAGTCTCGTGTAAACTAATGATATGGTTTCTAAAACCAACCTATTTATAAATATTAGAATGACATCAGTCATATCTCTGAGCAAGATCTTACCCCCGCCCCCAAAAAAAGTGTGCCCTATGAAGATAGAATCTGAAGCCCAATCAACTGAGACTGTATTTGTTCCCATATAGAGTAAGAAGAGACTCAAAAAGGTTTTTACACTTGGGAGTCACTTAGATCTGAGGTTTGCATACCTGAGAAATAGCTAATATCAAGAGATAGGCTTTTACAGAGTTGGGTTAAGAAAATTCCAGGGCGCCTGAGTGGCTCAGTCAGTTAAGTGTCTGCCTTCAGCTCAGGTCATGATTTCACGATTTTTGGGTTCGAGCCCCACATCAGGCTTTGCACTGACAGTGTAGAGCCTGCTTTGGGATTCTCTCTCCCTCCCTCTCTGCCCCTCCCCTGCTTGGGCTCTCTCTCTCTCTCAGTGAATAAACTTAAAAATTAAAGAAAAAATTCCTCTGCCATGGAGTACCATGTTAATCATATACTGTTAACCACATCTAGTTGGCGAGTTTCAAAAACTAGCCAAATATGTGTAGTTGAAAGACAAATTCTTCATGACAGTAGTTTTCATTAAGAAAGATATCCCCAAAATGTAACTTCCACCAAAAATGTGGGTAGATCCTGTTGGCTAGACTTTTCATTTGAAGTCTGTGCCACTTACCCATATGATGGGCATTATAGAATGTCAGTAGATTAACATGGTTACTTGCTGTGTATTCCACCAGGGCTGCAAGATTGCCAGGTGATGCCCCAATATGGCCTTAAATGGTTATCAACAATCATCTTAGGGAGCATTGAAGCTGGTTTTATATATATTACATCCTGTGCCCTCAAAGACCTCTGATGGCTAGCCCAGTGCTTTTTTTCCATCAGTCCAAGCTATTATTAAAATGAAAATATTAGACAGTTTTTGAGAGCACTGATTTCATGCCAAGTACTGTGCTGTCCTGATCTCATTCTTCAGCACTGTTAAATCATCACTCTGAAAATGCATTACAAATCAAAAAAAGCTGAGACTCCTATTTCTAAAGAAATTCACTGCATACCTGGGCGCAGAGCACCTGACAGAGCCCGTGTTGAAGTTTGCTTGCCTATGACACATACATAAGCCTGGCGAGATTCCACTTAGAGTAATGGTTTTTACTTTATTGTCTCATAGTGGATTGATAAAACCACCTCCGTATAACACTAGTATTTCAGATTGAGTCTGTAAGGAACATTCACATTCCTTGGCCCAAAAAGTTCCATTGTAAAGGATCAGGTGTATAAGCTTTCCAATTCTTTGACTTAGCAATTCCACAACTAGAAGTATATCCTAACAGTATTCTTGTAGATATGTACCCCATTGCCCATTGTTTGCAATAGCTAGTGAAGGATGATAATCTCTATATATTTTTGTCACTAGTTTACTCATCATGAAATTAAGGAACCTCTGCAAATCGTATACAGCCTTAAAAAACAATGAGGAAGCCCCAGGTGCTTTCTCCACTTTTTAACCTCTTGCATTTGAGACTTACAAATTTATTTACTCCTCATATAAATAATGATAATTAAAACCTTAATAAAGACAGGAAAAGGGAGAGTGATAAAGTAGAAAAAGATCAGATACTAATAAGTGAGCTAATCTATAAGGAGATGGCTTGTGCGTTTAAAGAGTACTTAACTCTAGGGGCACCTGGGTGGCTCAGTTGGTTAAGTGCCCGACTTTAGCTCAGGTCATGATCTCACAATTCATGAGTTCAACTCCACATCAGGCTCTGTGCTGACAGTGTGGAGCCTGGAGCCTGCAGCCTGCTTTAGATTCTATATTTCCCTGTCTCTCTGCCCCTCCCCTGCTTGTTCTCTCTATCTCTAAAAAGTAAAGATTAAAAAAAAATTTTTTAAGAGTTCTATACTTTTTAAAGTGAATTTCCGGGGCGCCTGGGTGGCTTAGTCAGTTAAGCGTCCGACTTTCGCTTAGGTCATGATCTCGTGGTTCGTGGGCTCGAGCCCCACGTCGGGCTCTGTGCTGACTGCCAGCTCAGAGCCTGGAGCCTATTTCGGAGACTGTGTCTCCCTCTCTCTCTGGCCCTCCCCTGTTCACGCTGTCTCTCTCTCTCCTAGAAATAAATAAAAAATATATTAAAAAAAAAATAAAAAATGAAGTGAATTTCCATTTCTTTTCACTAAGATTATCCTCTTACAGAAATGATGCGCTTGGGCCAATAAAAATGAATTTTACAGTGGGCAGCATAAATAGATATAAACTATTTAAGAGGCAAACACTCTGAGGTTTATCATTTGGGAAGTTAGTGGGTATAATTGGATGAGACAGCTTTCTAGGACCATTCCTCCAAGCTTTAGGATTTAGTGAAACTGTGTAGAATGTCAGTAATCTCAGATTTACTAAAGAAATACTAAATTGTGCCATTACCCACTGCTCTATGGTATTCACAGAAACGGAAGTGGAGTGTTTATTTCTGACATCGTGAAAGGTGGAGCCGCAGACCTTGATAGGAGATTGATTCAGGGAGATCAGATCTTATCTGTGAATGGGGAGGACATGAGAAATGCCTCACAGGAGACAGTGGCCACTGTCCTCAAGGTGAGTCCCCAGGCTGCTTTCTGCCTGGCTGGTCTAACTCAAGTCCGGGGGGGACAGTTCTAATCTAGCTTGGTTATAAAATGGGTTAGACTTTCTGCCAATTTGAGTTATAACTAGAGATCTAATCTCTGATTGCTTTAACCCATCATAAATAGCTTTACAAGAAAGCTGTTACAATAACTAACAGGACTGAGGAGAAGCCTCTTTGGGGAGGTTTTATACCTGTAAGAATCCAAGTATCCACAATTATCCTCAAGTGCATTAGATGGTATAAGTTCTCCTGGAATCACAAAATTCCTCTTCTCTCTCTAATGCTGTATTGTCATGAATTTACCCAATCCAGCTTTTATTGCTTGAGGGACCATTAAAGATGATCTAGACCAATTCCTCTGATTGACAAATGAAGTTTGAAAAAGTAGAGCAGCATGTCCAAGGTAACAAGGGTCTGCTTGAGTGGTTTTCTCACCACCCAAGCTTTTCTTCCCTGAAGTCATAGGAAAGCTAGGGTTCAGGATTCCTTCCCTTCCAAGTGTCTCTGCCACATGGACCCTAGCTTCCTGGGAAGAAATGGATTAATAAAAATTCCTGTAACTTCCCATTCAACTATAACCAGCTGCATCTTATGCTGTTTCACAAATAGCTGTGGAAGCTTTTGCAAAGACAAATGAACTTTGTTTATTTCAAATTCCTGATTTTCTAGTTTAGTCAACTCTCAGTTGTGACTTACGAGAGAAGTTATTTGTAGATTTTCTCTGTGTCTGATTTTTCTGTCTTCCTTTCACCTACTTTTCCTTAATTATGTCGCTGCTCATGAGTACTTTCATCAGAAGGGAAAAGGAAAAGAGGTGAATTGAAATGTATTCCTTTTACCATATTTTAAAAAGTCATGAAGTAATGACATGAATACACCTGAGTTGGGAAATATTTGTTATTTTGTATGATTTTTTGATGACTGAGTTTCCTTTATGCCTGTAGCTTTCATCACCCGTTTACAGTTGTTGGCTGCAGGGATGAATGGAGGCCCCACCGCAATAATTTAGAATATAGATGCTGTTTTTCACCTCTTGTCTTGTCTTCCCAAGTGTGCACAGGGGCTGGTGCAGCTAGAGATTGGAAGACTCCGAGCTGGTTCCTGGACCTCCGCAAGGAAGACGTCACAGAACAGTCAGGTTGTTGGTGGCTCCCCGTCACACTGACTCACCTGTCCCCACTGAGAGAAAGTCCCCATTTCATAAGTGGTTGTTTGGAAATAATGTATAATATACAGCATATTCACAATATACCAAGTTCAGTACATTTTAATGTGTTTGAAATAAAAATGAAAGGTGGGATGGAAATTCATTAATCCCTAGATTTTTCTCTCCTTTATTGCCTGCCAGTGTTTTCTTAGAACTACTTTTCTCGTCCACTATTAGTTCTCTATTGCCTGTGCTTGCATGTACACAGCTGTGTTTATTTAAAAAAAAAAGAAACAAGCAACATCTGGTGGCAATTTGACCCTCATTAGCACAACATTGTTCTATTCATTCAATTAAATATTGCTATAAAGTTAACTTGTGAATAGCCACTCACACATGCTGAGGGCAATTAATGGTATAGTCCTAAGAAAGCTAAGTGTGGGGGGTTATCCTATGAGAGAGAGACCTTAATGAGTGACATTTTGTAGGTTAGCAAACATCTTATGTTTATTTGCAAAGCTGATGTAAGTGCCACTTTTTTTTTTTTTAACAAAGTATATTTCAAAGTTTTGGGGTTTTTTATTTTGTTTTCATTATAATGGCTGACAAAATCAAGATGGTAGACTATATGTTTAGTCCCATTTGGTACGTAATGAAACTGTAGAAACCTACATGTGACCTCCAGTCCCTTTGTGGATTATAGGTGGGCCTTTGTCTTGGGGTTAAAACTTTGTCTTGAGTTTTGGTCCCCTCCCTGCTTGCCATAACCTCTCCTAGGCCTTTTTCAGAAGTCATTCTGAGTTTGTGGTTAGCACACAGGTGCTTCTGGAATGCTATGAACTGCTTCTTCTGCCTCATTGGTGTTAGAAAATGGGTGAAGAAAAATACCATTGTTCAGATAGAATCGCAGACCAGGTGTCTTGCCTTAGAGAATCTTCAAAGCAGTGAAACCCAATAAACATCATGTTAAGTTTAGAATATTTTATCTCTCATTTATGGCCTATGCAATGAGCAGGAAATACCATGTACTAAGACACAGCACTGCCGTGGGACTCCAGGAGTAAATGGTTGATAATGATTCTGAGCAAACTTGTATCAACAGTCTGCTGTTGCATCAGATGCAAAATAGTCATCTCAGCTTCTTCCTTAGTGGAAGATTCACTTGTTGAGTGATTTCACTAATGACTAATTCACTAATCTAGCAGAAGGTTAGATTATCCCTGAACAATCCCAGGGATAAAATTTTTCCTCCTTGGAGGGTATGGGAAGGTGCCATAAAGGAGGCCCCTTTGGGTCTCACTGCAAAAGGAGTTTGATAGGTTGAAAAGAGGGAGAAGGTCACAGACAAATGGAATAACATATACAGAAGCACAAAGGGATACAATTCCAGTGCTGTAAGAAAAGTTTGAATTGATGGATGACGTAGTAGGTAGAACTAGATTTCTGCCCTTGAGGAGCATGTATAAGAATGTCTTAAGTGATTAATAAAGTTCACACTCAGGTTAAATACAGAGCTGACAAATTCAGAAGCTCTATTATTAAATGTCAATAAAACCATCATCACCATTTTTCTGATATATAAATGTGAGCTGTTCTATTTTGGAAACCTGTGACAAAGCATCGAACACTTTTATCTTACCTTCTGGAACAGAATTTTTACTTCAAAGGGTAGAGTTTAACTCAATTTTAAGAAAAACAGTAAGTGTGTTTTATCCTCACTCGGTCCTTAAAATCTTGGCTTAGATTGTATGAGAAGCTGCAGTGATATTCGGCTAATTGAAAGAAGTCTTATAGCTGGTTGTGAAAAGGAATGTTCTCCACCATCATAAATTGAAGACCAGCCCATGACCCAGCTATAGAAAAAAAAAGACCCCATTCCCAAACCTGTTTGAAAGCAGTCAGGACTCTCCATAGACACAGATTTCATTCTGGGCAATTATAAGATGAGGAGATAAATGTCTTCCTTTGAAAGCCAGGGAAAATTATCATTCATTGACTTGGCCTAGAGAAAGTAGCTTCATTAAGAGAGATCCTCCATCTTTGGGGTCACCAAGCCTCTTCTTTTATTTATTTACTTTTTTTTTTTTTAAGAATAGAATTGAAAGTAGCTGAAGGACAGCTCATAGGAAATAAGACTTGATAATTTAGAATTCACAAGTCTTCTTTTCAATGTTTATTTTTGAGAGAGCGCGTAAATGGGGGAGGAGCAGAGAGAAAGAGAGAGAATACCAAGCAGGCTCCATGCTGGTAGCTGACACAGGGCTTGATCTCACAAACTGAGCTCATGACCTAAACCAAAATCAAGAGTCAGATGCTCGACCAACTGGGCCACCCATGTGCTCCAAGCTTCTTTTAAAATGTCTTTTCCCACCAACCAGAAGAGAGTATCTTTCCTCTGCAGAAGAGACTGTGTAATGGAAAAACACTTGAGAAATCTTTTCCTCAGGTAACTGAGGCAATACTACCAGGCACAGTTCATATTTATAAAGACCTTGACAAACACCTTGCGCTAAGATGTTTTAGGCAAAAGTTATAAAATGCTGTACTTCCTCAGTTCTGAGTATTATCGTACTATTGATTTAAATCCTTTCAGGAAAATATAAAAACACCCCTTTAAATATACATATCCATTGTGAAGTGTTTTGATGTCTATAACTTACTTTGAAACAAATTTTTAAAAATTGATGAATAAGGTTGCCTGGGTAGCTCAGCTGGTTGAGCATCTGACTTGATTTTGGCTCAGGTCGTGATTTCAGGGTGTGAGATCAAGCTGTGAGTCAAGCTCCATGCTTGGCATGGAGCCTGCTTAAGATTCTCTCTCTCCCCCTCTACCCCTCCCCACCACTCACACTCTCTCTCTCTAAATAAATAAAAATAAACTTACAAAAAATTATATTGGGGCTAGGTAGCTCAGTCAGTTAAGCATCCAACTTCTGCTCAGGTCATGATCTCACGGTTAGTGAGTTTGAGCCCCAAATCTGGCTTCACACTGGCAAAGCAGAGCCTGCTTAAAATTCTTGCTTTCCTCTCTCTCTGCCCCTCCCCTGCTCATGCTTTCTTTTTCTTTCTCAAAATAAAATTAAATAAATAAAACTTAAAAAAAATTTTTAAGTAATTTAAAAAATTGAGAGATAAAGGATATGTAATAAAGAAAATGCAGCAAAATATTGACTGTGGAATTAAGTGGCATGCATATGAATGTCTACTGTATAATTCACCTTTTCTGTATATTCTATGTTCTTTTAAGTATATTTTGAGAGTGCATGTACACATGTCCACACATGAGTGGAGAGAGGCAGAGAGAGAATCCCAAGTAGGCTTTGCCTGACAAAGGGCTCAATCTCACAACTGTGATAGCATGACCTAAGCTGAAATTAAGAGTAGGATACTTAACCAACTGAGCCACCCAGGCATCCTTATATATTTTCATATTTAAGGAATCTTAAAATATTGAACAACTTGCATGATGGAACTAGGAAAATGGATCAAATCATAACTTATATAATTTTGAAGCATAATCTTAAAATTTTGATAGAAGACCTTCTTTAAAAATTTTTTTTAATGTTTTTCTTATTTTGGGGACAGAGAGACAGAGCATGAATGGGGGAGGGGCAGAGAGAGAGAGAGGGAGACAAAAAACTCAAAGCAGGCTCCAGGTTCTGAGATGTCAGCATAGAGCCCGACATAGGGCTCGAACCCACGAACCATGAGATCATGACCTGAGCCAAAGTTGGGCGCTTAACTGACTGAGCCACCCTGGCGCCCTGAAAACCTTCTGTATTCTTTTGGTTATATTATTTTCTTTTTATTTTTTTTCTTCTGTTATATTATTTTCTGCATTGCAAGGGTCCTCCATGGTGTATATGACTTTCATTGAATAGCCACTAACTCTACATGATGATTCATTATAGATCTCAAATATGTATTTAAATGAATAAAAGGTTACTAATGGAAGTGTAACAAATTGGGCTGAATTACTACTGACACCAGGAAAATCTGTGAGAAAAAAATGTTTAGCCCATTCCTAAAACAACATATTCCCTTGGTAATTTGCTGCTTTCTCCTTCAACTGAGGAGAAAATGTCTGTTAAGATTTTATTATAGTTGTTTTATGTTAAGATTTTATTATAGTTGTTTTGGCAAAATTGATCATGCAATTTGGGTAAGAAGGTAATAAATATTGACTGTAGACCCAAATGACACATAGTGCCATGAACTGATCATATATGTAAACACTATGTAACAACCTAGGAAAATTTCTGATATCATGTGGAGCAAGAAAAGCTTAAGTTATTACATGGTTTCAGGGCAGCGCGGTGGCTCAGTTAAGTGTCCAACTCTTGATTTCAGCGCAAGTCACGATCTCATGTTGCATGGTTCAAGTCCTATATCACGCTCTGTACTGACAATGCAGACAGAGCTTGCTTGAGATTCTCTCTCCCTCTGTATATATAATTTTTTTAATGTTTTATTTATTTCTAGGAGAGAGAGAGTGTGAGCAGGTGAGGGTCAGAGAGAGAGGGAGTCACAGACTGAAACAGGCTCCAGGCTCTGAGCTGGCAGTCAGCACAGAGCCCGACGCGGGGCTCGAACCCACGAACCGCGAGATCATGACCTAAGCGAAAGTCGGACGCTTAACCGACTAAGCCACCCAGGCGCCCCTATTTGTGCTTTTATATATGGTTTCAATCAAGATAGAAAGCATGTAATAATTTTTTAAAGTTACTGTATTTTGAGAGAGCAAGCATGCACGCGCGCGCACACACACACACAAACACACAAATGGTAGAGAGAGGGAGAGGGGCGCCTGGGTGGCTTAGTCAGTTAAGTGTCCGACTTTCGCTTAGGTCATGATCTCGCGGTTCGTGGGTTCGAGCCCCGCGTCGGGCTCTGTGCTGACTGCCAGCTCAGAGCCTGGAGCCTGTTTCAGTCTGTGACTCCCTCTCTCTCTGACCCTCACCTGCTCACACTCTCTCTCTCTCTTTCCTAGAAAAAAAAAATTTAAAAAAAAGCACAAAGGGGGAACGCAATGGGAAAATGTCAGGTGAGATTGGATTAGGGTGGTAAGAGTATGTGTAGGGGTAATTTCTGTCTTCTCTTTTAGCTTCTCTAGAATTTTCTATGACATGGTTATGGTTCCTTCAGTAATTAAAGAACTAAGTCTGAATTTTAAAGAGCAAGTCTGTGTCTCCACGCAGCTGACTGCCGGATTTTCTTTCCAGGGGAGCCAGCATAGCGCACAGAATAGCTTCCATCCATCCCTCGCCCCTGTCATCGCCAGCCTGCAAAACCTGGTCGGCACAAAAAGAGCTACGGATCCTTCCCCAAAAAGTTCAGGTATTACTTGGACACACCTCAAGGAAAGCCATCCCGCAGCCCAATTTTTTTTAATATTAATATTTTTTTAAAAAACAATCTCTTCACCTTCCTTCAGTTAAAACACATTTAAATCTATGAACATGTGCACATAAGCCGCAGGCTTTATGAAAAGCCCGTTCAAAGCCATAGAGATTCATTTTGAGAATTTTGCCTTTAACTTTATACAAATCATGTGATAGGAAAGCAGAAATGAAAGTGCTTCATAAAGTGGGGCACTCGGTTGGCTCAGTCAGAGGAGCAAGTGACTCTTGACCTTGGGGCTGTGAATTCAAATCTCACATTGAGTGTAGAGATTTCTTGGGGGGAGGGGGGGAAAGAGAGAGAAAAGGAAAGGAAAGGAAAGGAAAGAAAGGAAGAAAGAAAAGTACTTCATAAAGTAAAACCATTTCCAAAGAGAAATTTTTCAAATTACAGATCACTTGAGGAAAGTTAAACGTGCATATGCATTGCAGGTAGAGCAGAGCAGGGGGTCTTTTTAAGTCTTCCCTTGAGTAGAGGGTTATCTTTGATTAAGGTAAAAAAATTTACAGTAAAACACAAATAGCTCACCCCCAAGCCATTTATTCACCATATTCCAGGCTGCCGCTGGTACAGTCCATCAGCTTTTTGTCAGACCAAATGATTATGACCATGTCCATCTGAAACAGAGGGCTTCTTCAAAGTAGTCCTAATCAATGGTTCCCAGTTTGGATTTGGGGAACGTATGTAATGCTGTTTACCCCAGTATTCTCTCTTGAAAGACCTAGAAAATACCATTTTTGTGGGATAATATGAAATACTAACTATGTTATCTCTTGATTTTAGAAAGTTAATTGTGTTGCTTTTTTATTTATAGGCGCAGATACAGGACCAAGGACCGTTGAAATAATCAGGGTATGTCAATAATTTTGCTATTTTTCTGATCCTTGTTGTATTTGTATAAATTGTGTATTTTCTCCTTATTACAATTTGTTGGATTGTTAGTGTGCTCTTCTCAGTTTCACTGAAGTCATTAAAAGGTCTATACATCATAAATAGACTTAGAAAAATCAGTGAAGCCACACAGTGACCACTGTGAATCTTTGGGTACATCCCATCCACTAGGTTTTGTGCATGTGTTTAAGTTTTACGAAACAACAACAACAAAAAATGGTGTCATATGGACACACTCTTGAGTCTTGTCTTTTTCATTTTTGTTTTCTATTTTTTGAGAGTTTTCGAGCCAGCAGGGGGGGGCAGAGAGACAATTTTAAGCAGACTCCACAACCAGCATTGAGCCCAGTGTGGAGCTCAGTCCCACCACTGTGAGATCATGACCCAAGCTGAAATCAAGAGTTAGATGCTTAACCGACTGAGCCACCCAGGTGCCCCGTTGTCTTTTTCACTTTCAAGCATGAACTTTTAGTCATGCCACTATTTTTTGACGACGTACAGTATGATTTCTATTGGTTGTATAGTATTCCATCATATAATGTGCTATAATTTTCTTCTTCACCTTCCTCCTACTAAACAATTAGCACATTTCTCAACTTTTCTTCCTTTATAGCAACATCTTTATATTCCTTTTTTGTCCATATCATGAGTGATTTCTTCAGGATTTGTTCCTAGAAATGAAATTGGTTTTTATTTGTTTGCTTTAAAAAAAAAAGTGTTGTTTTTTTTTTTAATTTTTTAAGTAATCTCTAACCCAACGTGGGCTTAGAACTTACAACCCCAAGATCAAGAGTCACATGCTCTATAGGCTAGGCAGGAACCTCTAGATATGAAATTGTTGAGTCAAAAGCCATACTTGTTATTTAAAGCCTTTTGTACATATTACTAAACTCCATGACCAAAAAGATTGTATAATATGTATTTAAGTTCATAAAATTGTCATACTTTGGTGTTCAAATTCCTATGCGATACCCAGAATATTGAAAAGTACTTTCATTTGGATCACTTTTAATTATTTTTTTTAATATTTTTTTATTTATTTCTAGGAGAGAGAGAGAGAGAGAGACAGTGTGAGCAGGGGAGGGTCAGAGAGAGAGGGAGATACAGACTCTGAAATAGGCTCCAGGCTCTGAGCTGGCAGTCAGCACAGAGCCTGACGCCAGGCTCGAACCCACGAACCGCGAGATTATGACCTAAGCAAAAGTCGGACGGTTAACCGACTAAACCACCCAGGCGCCCCCATTTTGATCACTTTTAAACATTAAATTTGGGAGCACCTGGGTGGCTCAGTCGGTTAAGCGTCCAACTCTTGATTTCAGCTCAGGTCATGATCTCATGGCCGTGAGATCAAACTTCACATTAGGCTCACACTGGGCATGAGGCTGCTTAGGATTCTCCCTCTCTGTCTCTCTGCCCCTCCCCTACTCACATGCACGTTCCCTCTCTCTCTCTCTTTCTCTCTCTCTCTCTCTGAATATTAAATTTGGGATTCAAGAAGTAGTTAAAAAAAAAAAAAGTATGACATTGCCATAACCATGGTTCAACTGCAGTGAAGAGATACCCAGCATGGCTTAGTCCCCTGGAGTCAGCCTTAGTCCCTGGAGTCAGTCATAGCAGTGTTTGAAGGCATTCCTACCGTTTATTAGCTCTGTAACCTTTTGCAAGTTACTGACTTCAAGTTTTCCCATCTGTAAACTGGGGATGATAAAACCTCACAAAGTAAACCTTGTGTGGATTAAATCTGGTAATGCAAACGGAGTACCTGGCATCATACCCAGTGCATCATAAATGTCCAGGAAGTGGCATCCATTATTAGTGACGATGACTTTAGGCAACTCTGCTTTTTTGTTCCTAGTATCTTTCCGCCAGAGTGGCAACTCAGATGTTCCTATGAGGGGAACGTTAAATCTACCAACATGTACATACTTATGGATAAATTAAGGAAGCATTATGATAGATTCAAACAAAGCCAACTTATTCCATAAATTTCTCCTCATTCCAAGATTTATAAAATATCATTTTATGGTTCCTTAGTCATTTCAGCCACTTCTTTTTACAGGCTTTTATAAAACAGCCTGCTCCTACCAACTGCATTCTCCCACACAGGGGCCAAGCAGAAACCTCGTGATGAAACGCATCTTGCCATTTTGCATGCAGGGCATTACTGTTGATGCATTCAGAAAATAAAAGCTAGACACAAATGTGCTGGCAGAGTATAAATTACCCGTGACTGGAGAGGTCAGCGTTGCCATTCTTCTTTTATAGGCATGACATGGCAGCATTAGTAATATTATTAATAATAAAAAATAATTACTCACACTTAATGTGACATGAGGTTGTTTTTTTTTAAGTTTATTTATTTATTTTGAGAGAGAGAGAGTGCGCGCGTACATGCAGGGGAGTGGCAGAGAGAAAGTGTCCCAAGCAGGCTCTGTGTTGTCAGCACAGAGCCCAACATGGGGCTGAATATCATGAACCAGGAGATCATGACCTGAGCCTAGATCAAGAGTCCGACGCTAACCTGACTGAACCACCCAGGTGCCCTTGTGACATGAGTTCTTAAAGTTCTCTCGGGCACTTGGGTGGTTCAGTCGGATAAGCATCAGACTCTTGATCTCAGCTCAGGTCATGATCTCAAAGTTCATGAAATTGAGCACCCCGTCGAATCAGGCTTTGCACTGACAGTGTAGAGCCTACTTGAGATTCATTCTCTCTCTCTCTCTCTCTCTCTCTCTCTCTCTCTCTCTCTCTCTTTCTCTGCCCCCCCCACACCTGCTCATGTATGCCCTCTCTCAAAATAAAAAAAATTTTGAATAAGATTCTTTCATACATAGTTTTTGTCGTCATTTTGTTCTTTTCCCTCTTTCCAACTTTATGAGGTAAAATTGAAGCACACTAAGCGGTATATATTTTTAAATGATCAATTAAAACTGCAGAAGCCTTGCTACCATATAGGTCCCTTTACCACAGCCACACCACTAACATCTGTGCCATAGACGTCATGTGTTTACATTTACATAAATTGAGAACCCCACCAAACAATGTTCTAATTTTTACTTTCAACTGTCCTATATATTTTAAAGCACTTAGAGAAATTGGTCACATAGAAAATGGTTCTTTGGGGGCGCCTGGGTGGCTTAGTCGGTTAAGCGTCCGACTTTCGCTTAGGTCATGATCTCGCGGTTCGTGGGTTCGAGCCCCGCGTCGGGCTCTGTGCTGACTGCCAGCTCAGAGCCTGGAGCCGGTTTCAGTCTGTGACTCCCTCTCTCTCTGACCCTCCGCTGCTCACGCTGTCTCTCTCTCTCTCTCCTAGAAATAAATAAAAACATTAAAAAAAAAAAAAATAGTTCTTTGCAGACTGAGTAATTTAGGATTTTACCCTGGATCTCATGAATGTTACGCTGTGTGGACTGTGAAGTGTATTCATATTTATGCTTTAGCAGGCGATCAACTCATTCCAGTTCAGACCACAAGTTCTGTCTCACCTTTTGTGAGCGGTGGTTCACACCCCAATTCGGTTCTGCGTCGGTCTGCCCTGCGCATGTGAAGCTTAGAATGGAGCCCGAGAAGTCTATGTGATCCCTCTTACAGGGTTAGATCCCCTTTTCAGGCTCTCTCTACTCTAGTTTTCTTTCTTTATTCTCCAGACGCGAGGCGCTCCCTCGCCTGGTTGCTCTAGCTCTGGCGGCCAGAAGAGGCAAGATGGGGTAAGATAGGCGTTAACATCAGAGAGCAACTCCACCTTTCTAGTTCCTTGACTGGGGCTGGCCCTCAGGACCAAGCTGCCAGGAAAACAACTGATAAATCCACCCCTACTGCTTATTCTCCAGGCTTTGGCCCTCCACCACAATTTGTTTGAGTTTCTTGACTTTTCAGAAACCTCAGGTAGTTGTTTCCGTGTTTGATAGAGCTGTCCCCCTGTACTCAGGGGGAGAGGGAAGCCATGGCTGTGCAACGCCACCGTGCTGAAACTGGAACTCCTCATTCATTCTCTGAGTGATATTTAAACTAGTAACTCTGGGGCGCCTGGGTGGCTCAGTTGGTTGAGCGTCCGGCTTCGGCTCGGGTCATGATCTCCCAGTTCGTGGGTTCAAGCCCTGCATTGAGCTCTGGGCTGACAGCTCAGAGCCTGGAGGCTGTTTCAGATTCTGTGTCTCCCTCTCTCTCTGCTCCTCACCCTCTCATGCTCTCTCTCTCTCTGTCTCAAAAATAAAAACAAAAACAAAGAAACAAAAAACTTGAATGAATGAATAAATGAATGAATGAATAGATAGATAAATAAATAAATAAATAAATAAATAAAATAGTAACCCTGTGTGGCAAACGTGGGGAAGCGCTGGACTAAAGCCAGGATCCCTTCAGCAGGGTGCAGTGAACCAGGCTGCCTCACCCAGTAATCCCAGCGAGCGCTTTCAGTCACGCCTTACTTCTCTCCGCAAACTCGGCTGTCCTTGCAGCGGGCTGTCCTCTCAGATCCTTTGTCGCGATGCAGCCGTGCGGCTCTTTGGGAGCCAAGTGTTTGTTCACACCCAGAAGAGCATGATATGTGTGGCAGTTTAATCGTAAACACCATATGAGAGCGTACTTGCCAAGTCTGCATCAAAATTGGCCACTAAACTGAGCAGTAACATAGGGTTGTTTTGTATTTTTTTGTTGTTTGTACTCCTACTGTTGCCTTTTATTGAGCCTTTTCTGTAGGCCAAGACTGCACTATATCATCTCATTTAATCCTCAGACCAACATACAAAGACGGACGCTCTAAGACGTTGAGGAACTGCACTGAGATCCCTCCCCCGAACTAATTAAGTGCTAGACCTGAAACACAGGGCTTCCGGACTCCAAAGCACTGCACTTAACCGCTGTGTTTCCCTGGCCTCCTGCGTCACGGAGAGATCTTTTGCAACAGCTCTCTGGGGACAACCAGGTCGTGGGTTCTTTATTAAATATAGGAGCACGGTGTTTTCCTTCTTTTTTAGGAGCTCAGCGATGCCCTTGGAATCAGTATTGCTGGAGGGAAAGGAAGTCCCTTAGGAGATATCCCAATATTTATTGCCATGATTCAGGCCAGTGGTGTGGCTGCACGTACACAGAAGCTTAAGGTAAACAGAAGTGCTAACAGCATGTGGTGGGACATGAGGGTGCAGCCGTGGGCACTTTGTTTAAAGTGGGAATTCCAACAGAGACCCACACGGGAGGCAAAATGCATTGGAGAAAGTTTACACCTAAAATTCATTAAGCCCCTGGGCATATAAAAATATTATTATTTGTATCAAAGCTTCTTGATGAAAGAAGAAATTGCAGCTCATTTGCAAAGCCGCCCATGCCATTCTTGGCACTTCATTCCACCCCAAATTAATTTTCACCCAAGAGAGATTTGACCTGAGAATTGTCCTTCAACCAGAATTAATGTTCTTATGATTTTTCCCTCATTGCCTCTTCATCTTAACATAGGTAGAAAAATAAAGGAGAAAATATCTGCCTTCCTCATTAGAGCTTTATTGAACAGTTAATTTGTACACCCCACTATTACTGGTGAGCAGATGTATACAACACCACCATCACCAAAATACAAAAGTGGCCTGCCGTGCCTTCTTATAATCGAATCTGGCCCCCTTCTTGTTTCCCTGATTGGTCTGTATTTGGGGAAAGCCATAAAAATTCCTCATGTTTCTGGAACATGCATACACAGGAGAAACACAGACTCTTCACAATAGCCACAAATGGGAAATATGACTTACAAAGAATTTTAAGCATTCTTCTCAAATTTAATTTTTCTTAATGATAGTGATTTTCTACCACTTTTGTACTTCCAGGTTGGAGATCGGATTGTCAGCATTAATGGGCAACCTTTGGATGGGCTGTCTCACGCAGATGTGGTTAATCTGCTGAAGAACGCCTACGGGCGCATTATCCTGCAGGTATTGCGATCAATGGAGCACGCAGCTGCGCCAGGCAGATAAGTGGCGTGCAAAAAAGATTGAGCGTCACTGGCAGTAGGCATCACCGCCCAGCAGGGTGCTGGCTGATGTGAATTATGAAGGTTGAAAGCAAGAAATTATTATTTTTATTCAGAAATTCTTTAATGCCACCCATACAGGCAGTGAGCATGATTATATGAAAGCATAACAAGGGGAGAAAAATTACTCTTTGCTTCACATGATAAATCAACAAGGCTTTTAGCTTCCAGCGTTCTTTTGTAAATCAAAGTTTGTGAGGCATAGGAAATTATTTCTTTTCTTATGCCCAAAAAACTGTTGCCGAACTGCCCAAGCACTGTTTCTTCCGCTCCTTTTAAAGGAAAGAAAAAATACAGTGCTCTTTTTTCCCTTAGCATAAATGATCGCCAGCACTGTTACATTCCCACTGCATGGTTGTCATCAACTAAGGCAGACAATTATTTATCAGCTGTGGTCCCTCAGAGCCGGGTCCAGATGCACAAGGAAATATACCAGGAAGTAAAAAAGAGGTTTGCTGTTAATTACCTCTCCTTCTATTTCAGCACCTCACATGTCTCTGAGATTGATATGGTACACTGAGTTGCAGGATACTGCAGTGAGTTTTGCTAATGTGTTTCCCCCAAAATGTATGATTATAATCACCACACTTCCGCAGGTAATATTGAGCGGTTCATAGATGAAAAGAATACCACCATTTAGTACCTTAGAGAGAGGTCTAGCCAGCACCTCAGATCATTCTAGCCTTAAAATAATAATTTCAGGGGCACCTGGGTAGCTCAGTCAGTTAAGTGTCTGACTTTGGCTCAGGTCATGATCTCACAGTTCATGGGTTTGAGCCCCACAGTGGGCTCTGTGCTGACAGCTCAGAGCCTGGAGCCTGCTTTCGATTCTGTGACTTCCTCTGTCTCTCTCTCTGTCCTTCCGCCACTCGCACTCTATCTCTCTCTCAAAAATAAACATTAAAAAAATTTTTTTTCTTAAATAATAATTTCAGGGGCTCCTGACTCACTCAGTCAGTAGAGCATGCAACTCTTGATCTCCAGATTGTAAATTCAATCCCCACGTTGGGTTTAGAGATTACTTAAATAAAATCTTTAAAATAATAATTATTATTATTATTGTTTCAAATTGGAAAGCCATTATACTGAGGAGAACAAATTTGTGGTGCTAACTCCCCCATCTCAGTGGTCTAAATCCAAAGGGCCAAAACAGATGTTACAAAAGTAAATCACTTGCAGCAGGTAGGAAGGTAATCATCAAAATACTGTCAGTAGGGGTGCCTGGGTGGCTCAGTCAGTTAAGCATCCAACTCTTAACATTGGCTCTGGTCAGGGCACCTGGGTGGCTCAGTCGGTTAAGCATCTGACTTTAGCTCAGGTCATGATCTCACGGTTTGTGGGTTCAAGCCCTGTGTCAGGCTCTGTGCTAACAGCCAGCTCAGAGCCTGGAGCCTGCTTAGGATTCTGTGTCTCCCTCTCTCTCTGACCCTCCCCTGCTCACATTGCCTCCTTGTCTCTCAGAAATAAATAAAACATTTTAAAAAATTTAAAAAAAAAACAAAACATTGGCTTGGGTCATGATCTCACAGTTTGTGATTTCGAGCCCCACATTGAGCTCTGACAGCGCAGAGCCCGCTTGGGGTTCTCTCTCTCTCTGCCCCTACGTGCTTGTGCTCCCTCTCCCTCTCTCAAAATATAAACATTTTTAAAAAATATTGTCAATGGTTCAAAGGGAGTTTATGTGATAGGCAACATATTACTCAGTAATTTGGGTCCCTGAGTTTCTACTGAACACAAATCAAAACAATATGTGAGGTGGCACCTGGGTGGCTCAGTTGGTTAAACGTCTGACTTTGGCTCAGGTCATGATCTCACGGTTCGTGGGTTCGAGCCCCATGTTGGGCTCTGTGCTGACAGCTCAGAGCCTAGAGCCTAGAGCCTGCTTCGAATTCTGTGTCTCCCTTTTCTCTCTGCCTCTCCCCTGTTCATGCTCTGTCTCTCTCTGTCTCAAAAATAAATAAACATTAAAAAATTAAAAAAAAAAAAAAAAACACTATGTGAACTGGCGGTTGAGTGAGCTTGCCCTCCACTCTGTGTCCTCACTTTCAGTGGAAGTTAGGCTGTCATGTCACATTCCTCCCTCTACCCTCCTCAGTCATGGTCAGAGCCTGCACATTCCTGCTCTTCCTTCGAGTTATGCTGACCCCTAGAGGCCTACAAGTGCAACTCCTCCGTCTCAGACTGGGGACCGTTTGTCTCGCAGAATTTTAAAAGGAAGTTATTTGAAATAATAACTATGTCAAGACCAAAAAATGTCTCCCTTAGCAAAACCTGGTATTACTGATATTTTCATACACTGACATAATTTGTTCAGCTCCGCCTTCTTCACAAAGAAATGAGAAGACACAGTGTAAAACTGTAACATTAACTGTAAAAGTGCCTTAAATGAAAATGAACTCAAGCTCTCCCATGCAGAATTAACACTTCACTCTGCCAAATTGCCCCTATTAACACACCTTTGAAGGAGTTTCTTATTTTTCCTATTTCTGTACTTTAAGAAACTGACATTTGGTTTTAAAATGTGCTCTTGCATTAATCACATTAGTTGGTAGTGTTATTTTCTAACATGTGCTATTAAAAGCTTAATGGAATCCTTTGGGATTTTTACAGTTCTAATCTACACAGTTATGGGTATGGAGCATATGTGCTGCCAAAGGCATTAGACAGAAAACCCAGAAAATTCTTAGGTCCTGCATCAAATGCCTTGCAGTTACATAGCATTTTTGCCTTAATTAAAACAATGTGCATGTAGTACCAGCAATATAGTTATTACAGCTGACTTGGCACTAAGTAACTATTTTTATCATCAGGTGAGCCAGCCCATTGGCAGAGTAGTAGGGAAGGGCAAGTAATTGTGTCTGATGATGTGGAAAAGACTTACTGTCGGTGTATCATGCAAAGCAGTCAGCAACTGCTGATTGCACAGGGAAGATTAAGGTCTGGGTCAGCAAGACTGCAGGATGGAGAAGGGGAAAGAGTAGAAGAGATGACCAATACTTCCAGAAGCTTCTCCCCACAGTATAAGTTGCTATCTCTGGGTTTAATAAGGAGGTAGATATTTCTGCCCTTTAAGTCTGATGATTTCCTATTATCAATCTTAGATTGGTCAGTGGAGATTGACGTGGCTATGAGGAGTCAATTATATTTGCTTTAGTAGTCTAATAGTTTGCCTGGTTAAGCTCTTTTGTCTGTAAAATGACCAGAAAACCTTTTTTGAACAAAACCAGATAACCCAGACTCTCTGCTAGAAAAAATATATATATATTTATATGTCTTTCTTTGAGAACACAGAAGATAAAAAGAGCATATCAGGGACTCGTATCACTTAAGGAACTTGTGAGGCTTGTTCTGGACCCTGTAAGATATTTTACAATTATTTGAGAGTGTAGCAGAATGGGTGGATTGAGGTACTACTAACTAAACTAGGGGATGTGGTAAGAGTCTGCTGGGAGAGGAGAGAACATTCTAGCTTGAGTCGTCCAGGTGGAGATGTCCAGCAGGCAGAGGAAATGTACTGCCAATGTTCAGGGAGACGTCATTGCTGGTAACTGGGTAAATAAAGCCATCCGAGGCTTTTAAGTGTTGGCATTCTCACTGTCTGGCACATTATATACATCATAGATATTGGTTGAATACATGAATGAAAAGAGTGGTGACAAAGACAGACAAAGGCTTAGAGTCAACAGCAGGTATGGAAGGTGTGAGAAGAGATTCTGAAACCAGGGAGATTCATTAAGGGTCTGTCTTCAAAGTTAGTTTGAGAAGCCCTTTGAGGACGTTCTCCAGAATACAAAATAATTGATTAAGAGGGTTCAACTGCTGGTTAGGAGAGAGAAAGAGAAGGAGAGAAAGAGGTGCCATACTTCTTAATATAGAGAAAACAGGGGTGCCTGGGTGGCTTAGTGGGTTAAGCATCTGACTCTCAATTTCAGCTCAGGTCATGATCTCATGGTTTGTGAGTTCAAGCCCTGCATCAGGCTCTGTGCTGACAATGTAGAAGTGAGAAGATAGGGATGATGTCACCTCTGAAAAAGAAGATGAAAAATTTTGCAATGAAGAGCCACCTGGCTGGCTCAGTCGGTAGTGCAAGAGACTCTTGATCTTGGGCTTGTAAATTCAAGCCCTGCGTTGAGTGTAGAGATTACTTAAAAATAAAATCTTTAAAAGAAAAAAAAGTTTGCAATGATGATGGTCATTGCAGCGATACTGCTGCTAGTTCAGAGACCCATCTGAGACCCACTGGAGCCGTGCATTATTTAGAGAGAGAAAGCACAGTATTCTCAATGCCTGGGATTTCCATGGCCCCCCACCTCCATCCCCTCTCTATAAATCTTGTGAAGTCCTTTCTTTAGAAACCAGGAAGTTGGAGAATAGGGAATGCCTGGGGACATTCCCCCCACCCCCTCCTCCACCATGAATTTATCCAAAGTAGTGACTATGCCTCTAGCACAGGGCCTGGCCTAGAGCGCATGCCTACTAAGTGTTGTTCACATTGACTGGGTTGCTGAGCTATACTGATCAAGTTAAAAGACATGAACTTATTAAGAGCTAATCACAGTCACCAATTGGATCCAGAAAAGTCCTACTAGAGGAGAAAGACGAATTGGGTTGGGAACGGGAAAGGTGTGTGGTAAAGGGTGCAGGGCAGGCATCTAAAGGCACATGTGAGTATAATTAAAGGAGTGGTTTGTGAGCTGTTCTTAACCTTGGTTGTGCAATAAAATACTGGTTCCAATACTGGTTCCTGGGTCTGCCACATGAGTTTAATTGGTCTGGGATGTGGCATGGAGTTTGAGAGTTTAATGCTTCCCATGTGTTCCTAATATGTAACCAGCTGATCTGTGGAGGGCATGATGTGACCACGTGATGCCAGGAAGGGGGTGGTAAGCTCCAGGTAAAGGACAAAGAGCTAAAGGGTTGAAAGTTGAAATGAAGACCAGTGGAAGTTCTGTAGAACACGTAGGCTTTGGAGTCAGAAAAGTTGTGTTTGGGTCCTCTCACTTAACTCTTGAGTTTTCTCTACATAGGGATCGTACCTCCTTTCTTCCAAGGTTGCCATGAGGATTAAATGAGGTATAATGTTTAATAAAAACAGTGGGTGGCCAATAGTAAGCATTAAATAAGTGGTATTTTATTAGTTTCATTATAATAACATAGGCTTTAAGTTAGCAGATGCTAACATCTCTAAAACCCTAGAAATGGAATGGTTTTCCAGATGACACCTGATGTGTATGCCACTAGATAGTGATGTAACTAGCAGTCATTTTGCCCCTTATTTTATTCCAAACTTAAAACATTTGACAGTTCAAATCATATTTTTCAAACAGATACATTGAAATCAATATATTCTGATGTCACTGGAACCAGTGTCATTAGATCCTAAATAAAAACTTGAAGCAGATGTGCTTTCTACTTCATTAAGCTACACCAAATGCCAGGCATGGGACAAGGCAAGTTTTGTGTCTTTATATATTTATATATTTTTTAGGTATGCTCCATGCCCAACGTGGAGCCCAGTGCAAGGTTTGAACTCACAACCTTGAGAGCAAGACTTGAGCTGAGATCAACAGTCAGACACTTAACCAACTGAGCCCTTCTAGGTGCCCAAAGGCGAGTTTTTCTTGTTCTTCTGTTCTGTGCCCCTTCTGAGGATTCTAGCTTTCTCAGGGATCACCTTAACTTGACAGCCTTCCTGTCAGTTTTCAGCATATCCACACTATGGATTTAGGATCCAGGTTGGAGGTGAGTGCCCTGAGTTTGTATTTTGTACAGGAACAAGATTTGAGTCCTAACAAATCTAAAGGCTAATCTTATTCCTCTACAGTATCAGCAGCCCAGGAAAGTTCTAAGCAAGGAGCTGAAGCTTTTGTGCATTGTGATGTCCTACTTATCTGGAAAATATTTCAGTTTCTCAATTCTCTAAAACAATCCCCCCCAACCTATTTTTAAGGAAAAGTACTCATCCTAGGGTCCCATGCAATAAACATTTGTGCTTTATTACTCAATTAGAAAGTACTAAACATACATCATTTTTAAAAAAAATATATATATATACATCAGTCTAATATAAAAAAATACATGTCTGACTGAATTTAGTTTTGCTTTTAACCTAAATTATTAAAAGCCACAGAAAGCCAAGGCATGAGAGAGCATATCATATCTTCTTACTGTAAAGGGGTTTGAGGAGGAGATAAAATTTAAGAAAGAAATGAATATTGAAGAGGAAACCTTGTTGGAGGAGGAAACACAGTTTGATGAGGAAATCCATTTGGTGGGGGAAACACGTTGTGAGGCGCAAGGGCAGTCGGAGGGGGAAACATTCTTACTGGTTCTTCCTCTTCCACTGATTCAAAGGTCTCTGTTTTCTCATTAGGCTCAGAGGATAGGGCTTCTTCCCCATTCTTTGTTTCACAAGCCTTCCTCTCAGGTAGAGTGACGTCTTTCTTCTCTTTCATTTCCAGAGTCTCTCTCTCTCCCGGTAGAGTGACTTCCTCCTCTTTCATTTCACATGTCTCCCCCTCCTCTAGTACAGGGATTACCTCCTCTTAGACCAGTGGTCTCTCTTTCCTCAGGTAGGCACTTATTAAATGTTTGATCATGACAAGACTGGAGAAGGTGAGGAAATAAAGTACTTTCTTTAAACCTGGGAAGAGTTGAAACACTGCTACAACCACTTGGCAGCCTCAGAAGAGCTATTTACTCTGTGAACACCCATCACCCAGCAGTTCCATATCTGGTTATCTATCTTAAAAGATCACTCAAGATGTATACAGCAGCACTATGTGCAACAATAACGAGGAACATAAAACCTAAAGGACCCACAGGTTTTGAAGCAGGTGAATGGTTTTGAAGAGTGAGTGGGAAGCAAGGAGGACATCAGTCACATCTCCAGTCCGCAGGGATGAGGGATAAGAAAGGTTGCTGGTGGGAGTAATGTAAAAAGCCAGACTGTAGGCTGGAGATCTTCTTAAGAGTTGGAGCTGGCCCTAGCTAGGTCTAAGGACTCCAGACAGCACAGCTCTTGAACCATATATTCAGATTGTATAGACTTTCATACCTATTGTCTGAGGACCTCAAAGCCTTCATTGCCTAACCCGGGAGCCCTGCCTTTCCCCTCTCTTCTCTCCACTTGGAGCCATGTGTTCATACCTGTCCCCCACACTAGATCACATCAACTATAAGCCTGTTTGTTGGAGAGAGGGAACACATTTGCTCTTCCTTGGTTTCCTATGCTCTCATCTCTATCCTCAGAACCTACCACAGAAGTTTGTACCCAGGAGTTCAAGATTTACTTTAAGAAAAATGAGTAAACTTCCCATTGGTCTGTTTGCCTTCCCTCTTCTTCAGAAAGTGTAAGTGGACCTTTCCCAGTCTTACCTCCATGTTGTTTGGTCCCTGATGTTGACTGGGGAAGAGCACTTCAGAGGCAGGGCTGAACACTCACAGGCCACATCTCCTTGGACTTGTCCGCAGCTGAACATACATACCCTTCCAAGATCAGATTATGGTCTTTTGTAAGTCAATCCCTAGGAAGACCAATCAACTCTAAGACTGCCTTAGGCCTTTAAAGTCATTCTGGGGGTGATGAGTTTATGCTCTCCTTGCCTTCCTACAGAAGGCCAAGCTGTCAGTGAAAATCCTTCACATTTCCCATCTAGCTTCTTGGCTTCCACTCCTACAAAATAGGAGCTTGAGGGGCGCCTGGGTGGCTTAGTCGGTTGGGCGTCCGACTTTCGCTTAGGTCATGATCTCGCAGTTCGTGGGTTCGAGCCCCGCGTCGGGCTTTGTGCTGACTGCCAGCTCAGAGCCTGGAGCCTGCTTCCGAGTCTGTGTCTCCCTCTCTCTCTGACCCTCCCCTGCTCACGCTGTCTCTCTCTCTCCTAGAAATAAATAAATAAATAAAAATATTTAAAAAAAAAAAATAGGAGCTTGAACAGCCCCAGGGGTCCTAGGTAATTCCCTAGGATTTAATATTATCAGTGGCCGGGAGTGGCCTTTTTATTTCAGGATTGGCAGCTGAGCAAGAGGCCTTCAGATTTGGAGGGATGTGAGTTTTTCCTGTAAGATGGTGCTGTTAGAGGTGTTTTATATTCTCTCGCTAGATTTAAAAAAAAATTAATTTTTACCCAAATAGAACTGTGACTTTGGTTTCACAATTTATATGGTTGATTTCATGGACTCTTGAAAGGGTATTGTCTTTCAAGTTAAAAAAACAAACAAACAAAACTGTGCTTCTAGAAAATCCATGGGAATATGTCTCCCACGCCCTAAGCTCTCTTCTTAGAGTACCCTGGTGGCAAGGGTATTTCTCACCTGTTGCCAAGCACACATCCAGATGATCTGCTCTATTTGCAACTGCTTGTTCAACTATCTCTCTGCCCCTCTGCCTCCCTGACACCATATCTAGAGTGGCCTTAATCATATGCACTGTGAGTCAGATTGCCTGATGTATGGGTCCAAGACCAGGTCTATACCCTCATGCTGCATACAATTAAGAGCACAAGACTCTAGGGACGCCTGGGTGGCTCAGTCAGTTAAGTGTCCGACTTCGGCTCAGGTCATGATCTCACGGTTCATGGATTCGAGCCCTGCGTTGGGCTCTGTGCTGACAGCTAGCTTAGAGCCTGGAGCCTGCTTCAGTTTCTGTATCCGCCTCTCTCTCTGACACTCCCCTGCTTATGCTATCTCTCACTCTCTCAGAAATAAATAAAAACATTTTTAAAAATTTTAAAGAGCACAAGATTCTAGAGTAAAATGAAATAGAAGTGAACCCAGCCTTCACTCTTTAACTGACCTTGAGAAAGTTACTTCATCTCTCTGCTCCAAGTTCCTCTGCCCCAAATACAGAAATAATAGTGGTACCTACCTTTGTAGGGACTCAGGAGAACACTTAGCATAAAGTAAGTGCTCAGTTTATATTCATTAGTTGTGTTGCTGTTATGTATTAGACAAATCAGCAAATAAAGGAGCAAGTTGCCATCAAATCTTGGCTTTTGAAGGTACCTTAGAAAAAACAGTATTTAGGGTGCCTGACCATCTCCCTTGGTAGAACATCCAACTCTTGATCTCAGAGTCGTGAGTTCAAGGTCGTGACTTCGAGTCTTTAAGTTGGGCATGGAGCCTACTTAAAAGAAGAAGAAAAAAAACAGTATTTTACTGACTTTCTTCCTTAGCCTCATAATGGATGGATGTTTCATGGTCAACTGAAACTCTTAAGTCCAAATTCCCACCAAATATAGGAATCTCCTTTACTACATCCCAAATTGATAGATTTCGAGACTCTGTTTGAATGCTTGCTTTGGCGGGATGCTCATATCCTAATAAGCTGTGCCATTCCATTCTGTAACTGCCTTATTTTTTTTTCCCCCTTTAACAGGACCCAAAACCAATCTCCTTGTAACCTCTCTCAGTCTCACTCTGTTCCGTGGAAATTCAGAAAATTGAGTCCCATAGTCCCTATTCCTTAGGAAGGTTTTGGATTCATTCATTCCACAAATACACTCATGAAGCAACTGTTATGTGCCAGGCATGTTAATACTGAGAAGCAGTCCTTATTCTCATGAATCCTGTGACTGAGGGAAAAAGTCCTGTTAACAGTCACACGTCACACG
>NW_027530620.1:4006767-4038479 GCF_008692635.1 Crocuta crocuta
GGACAAAGGGAAACTTAATTGAAAATGGTTGTTGGATCAAGAGTTTGAATTTGTGTTAATCATAATAAGCCTCTGAGTTGTTAAATGCAGATAGTGAATTGGCAAGTGGATACAGCTGACTAGACTGGGAATTGTCAGCATCTTGTTGCCATTTAAAGCTATGAGAATATATACGTTGTCATCTAGACCCTGAACATGCATGTGGGAAGTGGGCACAGGACTGAACCACAGGGGTGAGTAGAATAGCCAAGAAGTGGAAAAGTGGGTCCCAGCAGCAGGGGGAAAGCCAGAAAGTAGGTCATAGGAGTTTAGGTCTGGTGATGGGGATGGCTGCTGAATGGAGTAGTTCATGAAGATGGTGTAGGTTAAAATTACAGAGGTCATATGCAAAGACAACTTCTCCAATACACTTACTGTGGGGAGAGTGAAAAAAGGGCTGGTGGAAAGTGGAGGGGCTCTTGTGGTCAAGGAGAGTCTGTCTCTTCCTCTTTCTCTTATCCTAAATATTTGCCCGGTTCATTCAGACATTTTTTATATGATGCTATTTCCAGAAGATTCCATAACTTGCACACAGCCATGTTTTCCCCCAGAATAGGATACTTGACCAAAATGTGTTCTTACTCTGCCAGGGCCTGCCTATTGCTTTCCGTGTTCTAAAACTCTATTAAAGGATGCAGCTAAGTTTAGCAATTTAGGCAGCCATGCCCTCTGTTGGCTTATTCTGAAACTGCAGTCAAATCCAGTTCTTTGCCTTGATGTCAAGTCCCTCACTTTATATTTGCACACTGAGTATTATACCCTAGAAGAACCATTGATCAGAAGCAGGGGTAGCCCAGGAGCTCTCGAGAAAGAAGCTCTGATAACCTGTGGAGGTAGAAGACACATCCAGGCTAAGCATGCAAGGCAGATGCTTCTGATTCCCATTCACCAGATGAGCAAACTGAAACTCAGACACAGCACCATTTAAATGACAGAAACTGAACTCCTAGAACCTCAGTCCTAGTATGAGCTGTCAGAGCTATCCCACATTTCTCTTGGAAACTTTTGAATGCTATTTGCAGATTATAGACACATAAAGTGTTTCCATGCCATATGTTATACTTTTGTTTGGAACCATCTAAAAAATAATAGGGAGTCAGATAGTCTTTCTTTCAATGACCAAATATTAATTGAACATCTACTATATGCCAAGTACTGTTGAACATAATGAGGATACAGTAGTGAATGAAACAAACAAGCTTCCTGCTCTCATACTCTTATATGAAGTGATAGTCAATAAGTAAATAAGGTATTTTATATATATAATATATATAGTTTATTAGATAGTAACGGTGGTAAGAAGGAATCACAAAGTAAAGGAAGGTATGAAATGTTGGCCTGGGTGTTGGTGTGGAAATTTTAGTTACAGTGTCCAAACTCCAAGGGAATTGAAGGAGCTGGCCCCGCAGACACTGAACACAGAATGTTCTGCTTGCAAAGTGCTGAGGCGGAGATGCCTCTGGCATGATAGAGGAACAGCATGGAAGCCACTGTGGCTGGAACCCAGTAAATACAGAGGAAAACATTAAGAGCTGCAGGCAGAGACATAACTGGGCAGGTCACCTACAGATGACCTTGTAGATTATAGTAAGGACCTGAGCTTGTGATCCTAGGAGGTTGGGTTTTCTCTGTTTTAATTTTTAAGCAGAGGAGTGAAATAATCTGCTGTGTTTTAAACAGGACCATTCTAGCTGCTGCGGACTGAGTGGGGAAGGGGCTGAAGCAGGGAGACCAGCAAGGGGGCTTTTGTAAAACTCCAGGCAAGAGATCATTCTGTAGAAAGACCAACAGAACTTTATGAGGCCTGAATGCAGACTGTGAGAGAAAAGAGTAGTCAAGGATGATACCAAGGCATTTGCTGAAACCAACAGAATGAAGCGACCATTACCTGAGACTCAACAAAGGTTGATGTTGGATATCCAGATATCCGACAAATTGGTGATTGGATGTATAGATCTGGAGGTAAGAGGTGTGCCGGCATGCAGATGCAGGAATTATCATTACATAGTTGGTATTTAAGTTATCAAGTGGGATGAGATGAGTTAAGAGGAGATAACTAAGGTGATGTTTAGATGGGAGAGATAAGAAACTTGAGGACTGAGCCCTATGGCACTGTAATAGAGGTTTAGGATATATGAAGGAATAGCCAGCAGGTAGAAAGGAAACCAGTAAAGTATGGTGTTGTGGAAGCCAAATGAAGAAAATCATTTGAGAGAATAATCCATTTGTGTCAAATGCTGCAGATAGTCTGAATAGCATGAGGATGAGAACCAACCATTGAATGTAGTATGGTTTCTCCGATTCCCTCCTGACTTACAGTGGATCTTCCTGTTCTAATTTTCCCCCCAGGTTGTAGCAGATACCAATATAAGCGCCATAGCAACTCAGCTTGAAAACATGTCTGCGAGCTACCATCTTGGTTCTCCCACTGCTGAACACCATACAGAAGACACTGAGTGAGTATCTAGATGCAGAGTACCTTTTACCTGTGTGGGCAAGGCTCAGTGAAACCTTTTCCAGAATCTAGAGTGTTCTCTACAGAAGAGGGGGGAAGTACACATTACCTTTTCTAACTCCTAGAGAATCACCAAGAGCACACCAGGTTTCCTGATATCTTGCCAGGCTTTGCTTCACGTAGGACTTCTCAAGAGACCGCTGTCCCAGGGCCAGCACACACACTACATCTGGTTGCTTTGACACGGTGCCTTCTTCCCTAAGAAATCCCACATTTACAACTTGGGTGCACCCTGCTTTATTATGCAAGGAACTATGTTTTCTAAGCTAAAACCTTGTTCCGAGATTAAATCTTACTGTTATACTCCTGGAATTCTTCATTGAAACCAGTCATTGCGGTTAAAATTGTTCATTAAAGCAGTGTCTCTCAAACTAGAATGTGGGTGTTCGGTATCTAAGGAGCATATTTTAAAATGCTAATTTCTCTGACCCCATTCTCAGAGATTCTGACTAGGTGGGCTACAGTGGATTCCCCAGGGCAGTTTTGCTACCGATAGGCAGAGGATCTGTACTTTGAGAAGTGTCTCCTGAAGTTATTGCTCTCAGTACTGCCAGTGCCTGGTCACCGGTATGTGCTCAATAAATGCTTGTTGACTGATCTGAATGATTCATTAGAAAGATCTGCTGATCACCACCATTTCCAACTTTTTCCTGGTAGCTTACAATTACGTCTTTGAGATTGGTTTTTTTAGGAAAGAATACTAATCTAAGCTTTTTACTTTTTTCTTATGAAAGTAATAAATGCATGCTATTAAAATATGACAAACACATAAAATTAAGACATTTTTAAGTTACAATGGCCTTTTCCTAAAAAAAAAAAAAAAAAAAAATTCAGGGCCCTTATAGAAAGAGTAGTTAGTGCAGTTTTAGCATCATTTGATGTCCCTATGGAAATACAGAGTGCCCTTATAATCTTGATTCCTTTGGTATAATTGCACAGCTCCTGGCAAGTTGGAAACCACTAGCATAAAAGAATTTTTTTTAATGTTTATTTTTTGAGAGAAAGAGAGACAGAGCAGGAGTTGAGGAGGGGCAGAGAGAGAAGGAGACACAGAATCCAAAGCAGGCTTCAGGCTCTGAGCTGTCAGCACAGAACTTGATGTGGGGCTTGAACCCACAAACTGCAAGATCGTGACCTGAGCCGAAGTGGGACACTTAACCGACTGAGCCACCCAGGTGCCCCTAGCATAAAAGAATTTATAAATGATTTATAATCCCACCACTGTTAACATTTGGAGATTTTTTTATTAGTCTTCTATATGAAAGTAAAATAAAACTAATTGAAAATGTGAGGTAAATGGAGGCAAAGCCCATCTGATGAGTGGAACTGAATTCCTCACTCTCCCCCTGAAAACAGGTCTCTGATAGTGAAGAAGCACAATTATGAGGGTCTCTAATGATTTGGTGGCTCCCAGGGCCTAACTCTAAAACCATACTTTGGACCTCAATTCCCATTTCAATATGCTTAGAGATGGGGGGTTGGGGACTGTGTTTGCAGGCGGTAACATGAATCAAATTCATGTCTGGCCAGTGGGCCATTACTAAGAATAATTAACAAGGCCACAAAGTCACGAAATGTAGAGCCTTACTCATGAGGTCTTACCATTTGGCCCTAGGCAATAATTCATCATTTTTCAGCAGTCATTTATTGAGCACCTTCCTAAGGCCAGACACTGTCCAGGACTGGATTTGGGAGATTCAAAGTGCAAAGCATAGGTGAAGGCGTTGCCCCAGTCCTCAAGAAGCTGCCAGAGAATTGGGAAAACAGGCCCCTGAATCCATGTTTGTAAGAGTTGATAAGTATTGGGGAGCCAAGTTCCATGGGAGGGACCCACGGGCACAGGGTCCTGTGAAACCATAACAGCGTGGCACAACTCAGTCAGGGGTGCGCTTGGAGACCCTAATGCCTCAGCTTAGTTTTAAAATGATTGGAATCAGCAGGAGTGGCATTCAAAGCAGTTAGCGATTTATCTGGCCTGGCTTGCCTGCTACAGACAACCAGTAAGTACATCCACAAACAACCAGCATCGGGGTGAACCTGCTGAACATCAACCCGAAGAAGAGCCAGGTGAAATTGAGGCAGGAGAGAGGGAAGAATATTCTAGTTAGACAGAGTGGCATATTCAAAGGTTGCTCATATCCCAGTTTTGCAGATTTCTCTGAGTACATGAGTGGCTGAGTTTGTATCACATGGCTCTGTGCCCCGGACACGCATGCTGCCACGACACAGGTGTGGCTACCACTGTATAAAAATGAACGTCCTTCAAATAAGATGGCAGGGTCTGGGGTACCGGAGTTCCTTTAGGTTTCTACCCTTTGGACAAGGGCGTTTGGGAAGGAAAAATTGGCATTAGCTAAGCTTAAACTACTTGAACCCACGTAGATAATTTAATTTTTAGCCATGTTGTTTCTAAGAGAGAAGACTTCCACACTGGACGAAACTTTGAAAATCTAAATTACCCATTTGAAACAGATTGCCTGTATCCATTTCGCTTCTCCTTGGTTTCTCTCTTCTCTCCTGGATTCCACTTCCCATGTACACAGTCATGATCCTGAGTTGGTGACAAGCACAGTGCATACTGCCAGAAATACTCAGCTGACAGGGACGTGAGGAGTTCATAGTCTGGTAGAAGAGAAAGATGGCGAAGCGATCACGCCACGTTCTGACAAGTGCTGTACTGGAAATCTGGACCAAGAGCAAAGGGAGCGCAAAGGAGGACTGGCTAATCCTCCAAGAGAGTCAGAAAGGCATCACCTTGGACGTGGGCTTTGAAGAAGGAGTTCCCACCCCAGGTTCCCTAGGTGGAAGTGGTAGGTAGCCAGAAAAGGAGCGGCTGAGCCACCGGGCTGCCGTCACCTGCTGTGGAGAGAAGCCCACCTGCTCAGTCCCCATGCACATTCCTTAAGGACATAAAGAGTGTTCCATTCAGCTTTAAACAGTAAGCTTAAAAGTTAAAAGCCAAGCATACAGATGGCTGCTTTAACAACTTGAGCATCATGACTTTCTTTTTCATTAAAAAACAGTGCGTTTTATGAAAGAGAACACCCCGTAACACATCCAGTCATTAAGCCATCGATCATTAGTCCCACATGACACAAGAAATGTAAAAATAAGTTTCTGATTGCTCTCTGAGAGTTTGATTTGATAAACTGGCCTTCATAGTTTCGCAGTATGAAAGTCTCTCTCAAATCTGTGTTCTTCCATTAAAATGAAATTCCCTCTCAATATCTATTCTTGAATTAAACAGCGTGCATTGTGTTTTCAGAACACCTCCACCTAAGATTATTACTTTGGAGAAAGGCTCTGAAGGATTGGGGTTTAGTATTGTAGGGGGTTATGGAAGTCCCCATGGAGACCTGCCAATTTATGTCAAGACTATATTTGCAAAGGTATTTTTTTCCTTTTTACTGTACTTTTTTTTCTTTTTAACCTAGGTGAGATTTTTTTTTTTAAGTGCTGTGCTTTGCTTACTTTTAGCTATACCTGGGTGTGTGCTGTGTGCTTACTGCATTTTAACCTTGTGTAGGACATTCCCACACCAGACTAGTGAAACAAAGAGTTCTAACAGTGGAGTCACAAGAAGTGTAATTTCCTGTGGACCCTACTACAAAAGTCAGTTTTAAAGATTGTCTTCTTTCAACAACACAACATAAGGAGCAGTGCTGGGCTCTTTGGGACCTGGCCTTGGAAGTGTTATTCTGGGCTAGAACCAAAGTTTGGCTTTCTCCTTCAAGAAAAGATGACAGCAGAGGGCCAAGGCAGAAAGCTCTGGACAAGCCTCGGGTCAGTGCAGCTTTAATGGCTGTACGTCCCTAGAAATCTCAGGACCCTATCCCTTAAGTTACTCTCTCTCTTCCAGTCCTCTGCTGAGTACTTGTGGGATCAGCCCACTAACTTAGCCTCCGGCTGGATAATAGTGTTTTTTCAGGAATTAAATAATCCATCACATCCTACTTGATACATAGGTCATGGTGTCCATTCCGATTGCTGCCTCTAGATGGCTCTTAGCTAAGTTACTTTTAACTTTATTGTGACTTTTAAAGTTGGAATTCAAGTTTATTATCAATTTGGAAGATCTCTGAAAAGGACTTAGTATTGCTAGTACAACTTTATTCTTCACTGGTTTTATCACCAATGAAACAAACAGCCGTTTGTTTATTAATTGATCCGATGGTCTCCTACTGCTCTTAGTTCCTAAGGAAATAAAGGTCTTTGAGAGAAGAAATAAGGCAAATTCTCTTTCTAGAAAGCTATACTCTACACTAAATAAAAAGTTCACTTTTACCTATGTAGCTCTTATCACCTGTTAATTGAGCCTAACCATGACCTGACATAATTCTTAAGTCATTTGGCGTTTCCTTTTAGAACACATTAGCCACAGATTTACCCACCTGTTTCCAATTGGCTAGGGTGTCTATTAAGGAGACGTGTTATTCCCAAACACACACATCTGTTGACCCAGTGATGGGCCAAAGGGGAGAGGGAAAGCAGATCAGGAACATTCTGGATAGTAGTACTGCCCCAGCCTGATAACGTCCAAGGTGGTGAGCCACTGAAAGTCCCTTCTTTTCCTAAGATGACACTGTAAGTAGTTGTGATAATTATTCTGTGGGGTCATTACTATACTTTGCTTTTATTTGTTTTTTAAGATTATTTATTTTTGAGAGAGACAGAGACAGCATGATTTGGAGAGGGGCAGAGAGAAAGAGGGAGAGAGAGAATCCTAAGCAGGCTCTGCACCCCCAGCACAGAGCCCTATGTGGGGCTTGAACTCACAAAACCGTGAGATCACAACCTGAGTCAAAACCAAAAGTCAGACACCTAACTGACTGAGCCACCCAGCGCCCCTATACTTTGATTTTAAAAGAGCCATGATATAGATAAGAATAGTGAAAAACACATTCTGCTTCCCTGCCTGTGCCTCTCTAAAGCCCTTGCAGAATGTTTGTAATCCCCTGCTTACTTCATAAGTGGGGTTGGATCAGAGGACTGGTTTGCTTCTCAGGCCTTTTGACCTGCAGCCACACGGGCCATGCCCATCTAGACAACTTCTAGATAGCGGGACCAGGCCAGGCACCCTTTGCCAGGTCATCAGAACATACAGCAGAGGATGAAATGGCCGTGCGTGTTGGTGGGTTTTTGAAAAGAAACCACCATCAAATCACAGTGGGACAAAGCAGTGGGGGATAGTGAATGTGCTGGAAGCTCCCACAGAATCTCCTTTCAAAGGCCCTCATTGAAGGTGCTCATTTAGAAAGTAGCTGTGCAAGTAGTAACATTGTAGGAAATATTGAACATCCTTGGTATGTTTTATTTTTAAGTAATAGACCCTTGTTTGTAAAGTGAGGCACAGCTAAAAATGAGAAGCTCTTTAAAAAAAAAGAAAAACTTCTAAAGCTCTAGCGAATGGCCTACTTAGTTCAGTCTCAATAAAAGAATATTCTAGTGCAAACAATTATTAGTTCCATAGAGTTTATTATAATGCACTCTCATTTTATGACTTTTTCTTTTTTCATTTGTTAGAGTGAACCACTGTATCCAAATTTAAAGGTTCTCTTTAGACAATCAGTAAACCAAAAACCGGCAAAAGAATTTTTTTTTCTTTTTTCTTTTTTCTTCTTTTTTTTTTTTAATTTTGAGGAGAGCGAGAGAGACAACCAGCAGGGGAGGGGCAGAGAGAGAAAAAAAGAATTCGAAGCAGTGCAGAGTACGATGTGGATCTCAATCCCACGAACCGTGAGATCATGACCTGAGCCACTCAAGAGTTGGATGCTTAACCGACTAAGCCACCGGGCACCCCAAGGTTTTCTTTTTTCCCAATGGTGAAGTCCATCATATAAATGAATTTTGACACTAAGCTAAACATTTCCCCTATAGGAATTTTGAAGATGTAGAAACAATAGCTATATGTCTTCCCTATTTTTCAACAATGAACATATATTCTTAAAATGTTTGTCTCCTCAAGTTTCTGGATCTCAGACGCCCACAGGGTGTGAATTTTTATGTGACCTTTTTAGTGTCCCTAAGCTTCTTTTAATACTTCTCTTGCTCAACTAAGAAATAAATTTGGGGGGTTCCTTGTGGCTCAGTCAGTTGAGGGTCCAAGTCTTGACTTCGGCACAGGTCATGAACTCATTCATGGTTTGTGGGTTCGAGCCCCACATCAGGCTCTGTGCTGACAGCTCAGAGCCTGGAGCCTGTTTCAGATTCTCTCCCTCTCCCACTTTCACACATGCACAGTTTCTCTTTCTCTCAAAAAAATGGATAAACATTTTTACAAAATTTTTTAAAGAATGTACACATCGCAGAAAGTTGAAAAGTCATCCTGTTTTGCATTATTGGAAATGAAAACTTGAAAAACTTAACATGCTTTTTAAAAAAATTACACAGGTATCTGAGGTTTCCTAAAGCCCTTAAATCTTAGCCTGTAGCGTTTAACAAAATCAAGTTCACTAAGTAATTCTGATTTTATCCACAAGTTGTTTCATCTTGTCTGTGTTACAGTTAAAATAGTTTTAAAAGAAAAAAAAATTTGAATAAAGTCACAAGTTATTTAATTTTGGTATTTGCCCCCAGTACAGACATGGTTTTGAATATTCTTTATTAGACCTTTATCAGAATTCCACCATTTCCACAGTTTTGAAATTCTAGGTAATTCACCCATCACCTCAGAACCTCCACGCTGCAGATAGACACCAGTCTCTGAAGCTTTAGTTAGTGCCTCTGAGTGTGCCCTCTGAATGAGTCAGTCAGGACAGGGTGCCTTATATTCTCCCCAGCACTTACACATCATTTAGAAGATTCTTCCAGGGGCGCCTGGTTGGCTCAGTTGGTTAAGCGTCCGACTTTCCGACTTTGGCTGAAGTCATGATCTCACGGTTTGTGGGTTCGAGCCCCACATCGGGCTCTGTGCTGACAGCTGGCTCAGAGCCTGGAGCTTATCTTTGGGTTCTGTGTCTCCCTCTCTCTCTGATCCTCCCCTGCTCTCTCTCTCTCAGAAATAAATAAAACATTAAAAAAAAAGATTCTTCCAGCACTAATGTTTTAAGGGATTTTCACAGCTACCCCAACAGAGGGAGAAAGCCTCCTACAAATCTTTTTCCAGGTTTTTTCTTTCCTTACTCATCCAAAATATTTCCAGTAATATCTAGTTTTAGATATGTGGCTTTAGAATTTTAAAAAGCCCAAGTTTCGCTTGCTTTGTGCAATTTTGAGGATCCATGCATGACTGAGTATACAATGAAAGTAGTCATTTAGAACCCTAACTGATCAAAGATGAGTGGAAGCTCATCTGCAACTGCAGTAGCAACTGCAAAACTTCAGAGATGCTACCCTTTGTGTATTTATCTATAGAACAGCTTTATTGAGATATAATTCACATACCATCCAATTCACCCCATTTAGAGGCTACACTTTTTTTTGTTTGTTTATTTAAGTAATCTCTACACCCAACATGGAACTCGAACTCCTGAACCTGATCAAGAGTCTCATACTCTACTGATTGAGCCAGCAGGCGCCCCAAGGCTACACTTATTTTTGACCAATCACTGTAGTGCTGATAATAATGCAATGGGAGCCCTATATAATGATGGTACTGGCAACACGACTTAGCACCAGATTCAGTTCTGCCTTTGTCAGTATATTATGTATTCATGAATATGACATTCAAACTCCATTCAGTACTAAATATTGAAATAAGGTCCTACGTGTATTAAAAGAAATGTGAATGTCAGTACATTTCTACTAGTATGTTATTTAAGCAATGCATAATTATGGTTACTATTCAACCATTATTCAAATAACACATCCTATATTCTGAATTTTCTTAGTTTAAAAACATTACCTAGAAATGACTTTAACTGGTAGTTTTTAAAGTTCCTCTTTTCATAAGCACACCTCATATTAATATTATTGTTAATGCATGGTCCTGGATTAAATTGGAATGTTTCTTGTTTGTAGGGAGCAGCTGCAGATGACGGCCGGTTGAAGCGAGGTGATCAGATTTTAGCTGTTAATGGCGAGACCCTGGAAGGTGTCACTCATGAGCAAGCTGTGGCCATTCTCAAACGCCAGAAAGGGACTGTAATCTTAACTGTGCTGTCATGAGCCTCGGGTCCTAATCACAAGAGAGATGTATAGAATATCCATAGGAAGATGAAGCCCTGAGAGAGGATGAAAAGCAGCCTCCACTAGAATCCGCTTTCATTTACTGTCTCACCCTCTCTGCTCAGGAGAGGAGGCTAGGTTTCATGTGCATTTCCCCAATCAGCTGTTACCCCTTGGTGAGGTTAATTTCTAAAACTCGAATGAGTCTTCTCTGATTTGCATCTAACATCCATGTTTATCCACTAATAGTAACTGGTTCTGATTAGATTGGCTGAGACCAAAGTTAACAACTGCTCGTTCCTCGTGTCCTTCCCTGCCTGTTCCTCCTCACTCAGAGGCTTAACAGCAAGCTCACATGGTAGCTGATGAACAGAAACGAACATTCAGCACCTTGTCATCTCACTCATGATTTACTTATGCTAATTGTCTCTTCGAGTATGGCAGAAAACATTAGTAGTATAATTAACTTACCATGGATCCCCATGATGAAATACCCTGTTCTCCTGTGGGAAATTACTTGTGCTCTTTTCTGCAGACTTATAGTCAAGTAAGTCTCAAATTCGTTTCCCTGGCGGATCCTCATAAGCTAGTCATTGGTGATTATGATGAGTCAATATGCAGACTATAATGTGAAGACTCTGGAAGGCTTTCTGATTGTTTTCTTAGCTACATAAATGTATGCCACTGAGAAAATGCACCTTCTTCTCAACAGGAAAAATTAGCATCCATGTTCTGGATTCTAACCATGCTAAATTATGTTCAGGTCCAGGAAGTTCATCTGGAGTTAATGGCATCTCAGTAGGCAGGCATCATTCCCACCCTTCAGTCTTCAGAGGAGGAGATGAAAACCTCACAACCACACTGTAGAGATCAGTAAGTTTTGCCTCAAGTCAGATGAGGTCTGGGTGGCCTTGGACTTGTGCAAAGTAGAGTGACAAATTTGAGAATCCTTCCCCTTGGCTCCATACCGGTCAATCTAGCAGTACAATCTGTAGAAACATAGGGATAGAGCAACATGCTCAGCCACAAAGTGATGGTGGAAATGAACTTAGCCTAAGAATTAGGGATGGGTACTTGGTTAATGCTTCCTGATCTTCAGGAAGTCCCCCATTTGCTAAAGTTTTCCATGCTAACAAAGCAACTGCCGCAGAAAATACAAAAATACCTTAAAATTTGAATAGGGGCGTTCTTAGGTAGTATCACAGGAAAATGGGGGAGATGCTTATCAGTGAATATTGTAGGTTCTTCTGTAAACAATGTACCATAAAAGAGGAGTACCAGGATCAGTCACTGAAGTAGTGTAGCATCTTTGACTAAAACACTATGCTGCAATCGGTTCCCAGTAATCATCAACATGTAATGGGCTCTAATTTAAAATATTATTTAATAATTACAGATTTTGAGAATTATCTTTGAGTAGATGTAATCACAAAGTGCATTAACTCTTGTTGGAATATTTTGTGGCTATTCCAAAGTATAGAGTGCCTAAATTTTATGTTGAAAATGTCTTTCATGACTGGTCTTTTCTGAAGTTACATATGGCTTTTGGAATTTCTAACATATTCAAGATATGCAGTGTCATTAGGATTTTGTCTTTTAGTGCACGGGAAGCTATCAGCCTCAGAAGCTCTATGCTAATTGTACCTATAAAACACCTGAGGCAGCCACGAAGCAATGAAGCTCAAATAAAACTTGAAGTTGCACCTTAACATAACAAGTACGTGTGTGCATACACACACCCACATGTAAGGCTTCGTGTAATACTTTTGAAATGTGATTCTGCTTGATTTTGATGGAATGGCCATTAAATAGACATTTTGAAAAAATACACTGTTGTTGTGTCTCATACACACAATCCTCTTGGGTCATGGCACTAGAAGTCTATTGATGAAGGACTTGTGCTCCATACTCTTTACTGCAGGAAATTAACCCAAATTCTCATAACTGGTTCTGTCTCTAAGTAATCACCTTGCAAAAAAAATGCTTCTTTGCATCAGAACTTACAAGCCAAGAGGACACAAAGATGAGAATGTTTTGAAAAAAGTATTTCTGTCATAGCCACATGTATTGTTTTGTCCTCATCATTTGGGGAATCCAAGTATAGTAATTGGAGTTCTCGCATGAGAGGGAAGTAAATCAGGAAAAATAAAACTGCCGAACGTATGTGTAAGTTGTTTCCAAAGATTATAAGTATAGTTGCCAAAAGAGCAAATCGAGGCTTATTATATATGAAAAAGTGCAGTTTCTCCATCTGATTTGGCTTTTTTTCAGGCTCCTTGTTCCCTAATGATGGGGGCGGGGGGGGGAATCCAACTTTTCACAAAGTTTTCCAGTCCTATTAAAATCTGGGATCCATTGGGGCACCTGGGTGGCTCAGTCGGTTAAGCGTCCAACTTTGGCTCAGGTCATGATCTCATGGTTCATGAGTTCGAGCCCCGCGTCGGGCTCTGTGCTGACAGCTAGCTCAGAGCCTGGAGCCTGCTTCAGATTCTGTCTCCCTCTCTCTCTCTCTGACCCTCCCCTGCTCACGCTGTCAAAAATAAATAAAACATTAAAAAAATTTTTTTAAAAAGAAATCTGGGATCCATTAATAGCTATCTCATGCCAAGTATGTTGCCAGGTGTTAGAATAGATGCTTGCTCTCTCTGTATATATGTATATGTGTGTGTGTGTATATCCTTTTTTTTTTTTAAGTAGGCTACATGTCTAGCATGGAGCCCAACGTGGGGCTTAAACTCACAACTCTGAGATCAGCACCCTGAGATCAAGACCTGAGCTGAGATCAAGAGTCGGATCTTTCGGGGCACCTGGGTGGCTCAGTTGGTTGAGCGTCAGACTGTTTCACCTCAGGTTGTGATCTCATGGTTTGGTGGGTTTGAGCCCTGCCCACAGCTCTGTGCTGACAGCATGGAGTCTGCTTGGGATTCTGTCTCCCTCTCTCTGCCCCTCCCCTGCTCATTTGTTCTTTGTTCTTTCCCTCTCTCTCTCAAAAATAAATAAACACTAACAAATTTTTACAAAGTCAGACATTTAACCGAGTCACCCAGGTGTCCCTAAAATAGATGCTTCATAAAAAGATAGTCCAGAGGGCAAGTCTTGGCATCCTCTTGAGTTTGAATCCTGACTCACCAGCTTTGTGACGTTGTCCAAGGTATTTAATTACCCCTCGCTTCAGTTAGTTAGTTTCTTCAGTTAGAAAGTGGTGGAGGTGGAAGTTTCTAAGTACTGTAATGAGTAAGTCCGAGTCTAGACCTTAGTACAGGTGCCTGGCTCATAGTTAAGTATTAAATAAACATTAACAATAAACCTCCGGGGCACCTGGGTGGCTCAGTCGGTTAAGCGTCCGACTTCGGCTCAGGTCATGATCTCGCAGTTTGTGGGTTCGAGCCCCGCGTCGGGCTCTGTGCTGACAGCCAGCTCAGAGCCCGGAGCCTGTTTCAGATTCTGTGTCTCCCTCTCTCTCTGACCCTCCCCTGCTCATGCTGTCTCTCATTCTCTTTCTCTCAGAAATAAATTTTTAAAAAAATTTTAAAAAAAACAATAAACCTCTTTTCCCCTAAATGGAAGTAGCCTGAAATTCGACATTTATGCTGATGATTTTGTGGTTTCATTCAGTAATGGATGACCTTTTAAAAACATTTCTAATGGTGGCTTAGAACTTTTGCACCAAATCAGTTAGCAACATGTGTCACTGATTCCAACGGTGTAAGCCTGACGAACTGGAGCCAGGGGCGTCCAGAAGCCGCAACCGAACGGAAACCAGGCTCGGCCATCAGCCATGCTGCCGGGATGGGGAGTTCTGTCCACTCCGTGGATCTATGCTCCTCCCTCCGGAACAGGTGAGGTATTTCAAGTACCAGCAACTCTGTGGCAAGGAATTTTAGCCCGGTATGCACCTGCATTCCAGGAATTTGGAACTGCAGACCGCCCCCCCCACACACACACACACCCTGCCCCGCTTGTCTTGTCAGAGATGTCCGCCCCGCCCCCAGATGATGAGCTGCTTTGAGAACAGATTGTCAGGTTCGTCCTGTGAATTCTGTCCAGTATACTTGTCAATACCAGATGTCCCGTGCTTAGGGGCATCCTCAGGGTCACTTCGTCTTTTTTTTTTGGTATATTTTATTTATACTTACGTTTTTCTACTAACGTCAATCAGAAGAGACTTTTGAACACAACAGTTTTTTTAAAAAATAATTTTTAATGTTTATTTTTGAGAGGGAGACAGACTGTGAGCAGGGGAGGGGCAGAGAGGGAGACACGGGATTTGAAGCAGGCTCCAGGGTCGAACATACACTGTGAGATCATCACCCGAGGTGAAGTCGGAGGCTTAACTGTCTGAGCCACCCAGGCGCCCTGAACACATTTTTAATTTGAGTAATAGTTCCAGTTTTGTCAGCCCCATGCAAAGTTTTTGACAGAGAATTGTCAGATTCTCTATAAGTAAAGACTTAAAAAAGAGGGGTACCTGGGTGGCTTAGTTGGTTGAGCGTTTGACTCTGGCTTTCAGCTCAGTTCATTATCCCAGGGTCATAGGATCAAGCCCTGTGAGCCCCATGTCAACTGCTTAAGATTCATTTTCTCTTCATTTTCTCTCTCTCTCTCCCTCCCTCCCTCCCTCTCCCCCCCACTTGGGCTCTCACTCTCTGTCTCTAAAATAAAATTAAAAGACTAAAAAAGAAACATTTCACTGCACAATGCCAATATAAACTGAAGTTTGGAAAAGTAATGTGTGTGTGTGTGTGTGTGTGTGTGTGTGTGTGTGTAAAAGACTAACTTCCACCCCTCCTGAGTAGCATTTCTATTTCCAGTCACTTGAAGGAGCACATAAGCAGCTTGGTCTTGGGTCCCTGAGATGTTACTGGCAAGGAGTAGGACTCATGGTGGGCGAAATTATATAGGAGCAAAAATTTATCTGATCCTCTTTCTAGAATCAGAGTTTAGAGATGCGGCAGCCTCAGAATTGGAGTCTGTTCTGCCTGCCACTCCCATTTCACAGGTGGAGACAAGTGGGGGGCGGAGGGGGGGACTAAGCGGCCCAGCCGCCCAGCTAACTTGGAGGCAGAGTCCTCAGTAAACCTCAGAGGGACTCATCAGTTTAGCAAACTCACATAGAGCATCCATGCCCGGCTTCTAAATTAGCCTAAACTTTTAAGGCTTATTTCAGTTTTCCCTAACTTGGCTCTACAACACAAGGCACTTTCAAGACAAAAATAAAGGCTAGAAAACAAAAAAATAGACCTATCCTTTAGCTGTTGACAAAAAGAGCTGGTCTATCAACTCCCCATATATCTCTGCATCCTGGGAAGAATTTCCAAGGTAAGACTTCCCCGATACCCTCAGGCTTTATGCATTCTTCTCAAGGTAGCCCTGCTTCATGACAGGTGCAGAGTCAACTGCCTGATGGTTTAACTGGTCACGTGCCTAGCTTTCCTCTCCTGGGAGAACAGAAGAAATGGAGTAAAGGTGGGCCTGCTGTTGGTATTTAACTCCCTTCAAGGCCAAAGCTATGATTTCTTTTCCTGGAACTTCAGGGTAGCTGTTTGAAGACAAGCTCCAATGGCCCTCCTATTCTGAGGATATGATTTGTCTGTTTTAAAACATTGGCAACTGGCTCATACAATGATGAAAGCTGGCAAGCCCCAAATTCGCAGTGTGGTCTGGCAGGCTTGTAACCCAGGAGAGTCAACAGTGCAGGTGAAGTTCAAAGAACTTCCTCTTGCTCAAGAAGGCCAGTCTTTTTATTCTTTTCAGGCCTTCAACTGATTAGATGAGGCCCACCTATATTATGGAGCACAATCTGCTAAGTCTACTGATTTAAATGTCAGTGTTATCCCAAAGTGCCCTCAAAGGTAATATATAACATTAACTCTCACAGACATCATGGACTTTGAACTGCAACTCCTCTAGGATGGCCTTGCCTTAGGGTAAACATGGAAGTGTCTCTTTTTGTTGTTGACCTTTTTCCAATCTCCTGCCCCTTCTGGTGTCCTCAGCTGTGGTGCAGTCACCATCACCACTACTACCTCCCCAGATCCCCCAGGAGCAGACCAGTGAGATCTGGCCTCTGCCATGCCACCACCCAGGGACCCCCAGGTAGTTGTATGCATAACTAGGTGGCTTCTCATTGCACTCAGAGTAAAGTCCAAACTCAGCTTATTTTTGAAGCACTTCATGATTTAGCTTCCATCTAAGTCTCTGGCAGGCCTATTAACACTAGTATCACAAAATACTTCCAAGAAAAATACAAGCTCTCTCAGCCTTAGGACTTTGCACAGATTGTTCATCAAGATAGAAGACAATGCTGTTCCAGGTGTAATCACAGACCAGCTGCAGCACATCCAGCACCATCGCCAGGGAGAAATGCAATTGCAGTCTCGGGGGTGGGTAGGACCCAGAAATCTGTGTTTTTTTGTTTTTTTAAGTTTATCTATTTTGAGAGGGAACAGCAGGGGAGAGACAGGGAGACAGAATTCCAAGCAGGCTCCACGCTGTTAGGCCAGAGCCCAATGCAGGGATCCAGCTCAGGAACCGGGAGATCATGACCTGAGCTGAAATCAAGAATTGGGCTTAACCAACTGAGCCACCCGGATGCCCCAGAAATCTGTTGTAACCAGCTCTCCAGTTGACTCGGATACATAGAGAAGTTAGAGAATCACAAGGCTATAGCACTCTCCCTTTTCCTTCCTATCTATGGTCATTTACAATCGCCAATTTTTTTTTTTTTTAAGTTTACTTATTTATTTTGAGAGAGACAGACAACGCCAGCGTGGTAGCAGGAGAGAGAGGGAAAGAGAGAATCCTGAGCAGGCTCCGCCCTATCAGCGCAGAGCCCCACACGGGGCTTGATTTTAAGAAACATGAGATCATGACCTGAGCTGAAACCAAGAGTTGGGCGCTTAACCAACTGAGCCACCCGGGAACCCCTACAATCGCCAAGTTCTATTGGTAGAGACCAGGCAGGAATACAGGCCTCCTCCCTCACTGCCTTGCTGACGTGTGTTGGATCCAGAGCAAGTCTGACGGAGTCAGCCACGTATTTAAACACATGTTCAAGGCACGACACACAGCCCCCACCTGTCCAGAAAGCTCAGCAAGGTGCCCAACCTGTCTTTTTAGGCCAGTACCTTGGCTGCACATTAAAACCACCAGAGACTATTCTAAATGCCCAAAGCCTAGGCCACACCCCAGACCAATTAAATGGTGGGGGGGGGGTGGAAGGCAAGGTAAGAGGCAAAGATTTTTTTTAAGTTCCCCAGGGGATTCTAATGTGTGACCAGAGTTAAAAACAATTGTTTTAGGTCCTTCCACAAACACCTGGTTTAAAAAGTTCCACTCCCAAGGCAATGGCAACAACATTCAGACTTTCTGTCCCATCAGATAATAAACCCTTCCTGAAGGGGAGGCTGGACGTGGGAGGGGAATGGCAGAACCGATTGTTCCAGATCTAGCAGGACCCCTGAAGGTGTAGGTCTCCCCATCACTAGACCCTATTTAAAGCAAAGGGGGAGGGGTGCCTCTTTCATCTTTCTACCAACAACAGATTTCAAACACATTCATTTCCTGCATTTAAAAATTACCCATAAGGTAATTAATGCACCCTTTCATTTTAGGTGATAGTTAAAGCCATCCCAGGAGCATGTGGTCTTTCAGTTGCTAAGTATTCATCTTTGGACACAGATTCTTGATTGGGGCACACCTCTGGTGTTGGCTTACCTCCCCTGGGGTGTAGAGTAAAGCTGGTTATGTGCACACCACACTATGTATATGATAGTATTTATAGACTATAATAAAGTACCCTTTTTTTTATTTTTAAAAATTTTTTTAAATGTTTTATTTATTTCTAGGAGAGAGAGAGAGAGACAGCATGAGCAGGGGAGGGTCCGAGAGAGAGGGAGTCACAGACTGAAACAGGCTACAGGCTCTGAGCTGGCAGTCAGCACAGAGCCCTACGCGGGGCTCGAACCCACGAACCACGAGATCATGACCTAAGCGAAAGTTGGACGCTTAACCGACTAAGCCACCCAGGCGCCCCATAAAGTACCCTTTTAAATGCCACTTCCTCAGAGAGGCTTTCTGACTCTACAGACTCAGATAAGTCTCTCCCCATTGCTTCTGGTTACCCTGCGCTTCCCCTATAATGGTAACTAGATGGTGGAGAATAGGTAATCTGTTAACGTGCCTCTTGTTTGTTCCAAATTCTGAATACCTTAAGGACAGAAACAACGTCTCATTTTTGTATCCCCAGCACCTAGCACAGTTCCTGGCACAAATATTTATGGAATTAAAATATCCGGCTAGGCACTGTGCCAAATACAATTTTTAAAATTATGTTTATTTTTTTAGTAATCTCTACACCCAATGTGGGGCTCAAACTCATGACCCTGAGATCAAGAGTCACGTGCTCTTCCGTGTACCCCAATGTTCATAGCAGCACTCTCCACAATAGCTAAAACATGGAAAGAGCCTAAGTGTCCATCAGCAGATGAATGGATCAANGCCCCAGATAAAATTTATATTAAAAATCACTCTGCAATTTACTTTGAAATGCATTTTAGGGGAACCTGGGTGGCTTAGTCGGTTAAGCATCCGACTTTCGCTTAGGTCATGATCTCGCGGTTCATGGGTTCGAGCCCCGCGTAGGGCTCTGTGCTGACTGCCAGCTCAGAGCCTGGAGCCTGTTTCAGTCTGTGACTCCTTCTCTCTCTCTGACCCTCCCCTGCTCACACTGTTTCTCTCTCTCTCTCTCCTAGAAATAAATAAAACATTTTTTTAAAAAAAGAAAAGAAATGCATTTTTTAAAAGAATGGATTTATGGGTGGATAGGAGGTGTGATAAAACAAGTCTTGTGAAGCGTTGATGACAGAATCTTGTTGGTGGATGTTTCTGTTAAATTCCCAGCTTTGCTGTATGTTTGGAATTTTGCATAATGAAATGGGGGAGGGGGAGGGAACTTAGTGAATCTTCACAACAATACTTGTTGTTTACAGAAGGGAAACTAAGAACCAGGTAAGTTAGAAACCTGCTCAACGTCACACAAGGTGCAAGCAGGCTTTGCATCATCTTTGATGCAAACCACATCTTTGCAACCACTTCCCCATCTGCTCTCAAACAGACTTCCTCTTCTGGCTGTCAAATAGAATGCAGGCCCGATAGCCCAGTTCTGACTCATGAATCAAACTGAAAACGTGTTGTTTTCAGGAATGGGGGCCATTGCATAAGGGTGGAAGTGGGGCTCCCTGTTTCCTCAGGGGATTAGAGGATCATGCCCCACCCCCACCTGCATCCTATTCTCCTTAGCGCCCTGAGTGCTCAGTAGATGATTTCCTTACCTGAAAGCCCCTCAGCCACAGAGCAGGCTTCATGAAGCCATTATTTGTAACCCTTCGACAAGGCAAAGCTTCATCAATAAAATATGGCTTTTAAGGATCTGAGCAAGAGAACAAGGGCTCGCTGGAAACACCACTACGACTTCTCTCTCAAGCCTTGGAGTTCCATGTCCATAACCCAAATATAATTACTCCCTCTTGCACACCCTCCCTTGATCACTGGTTTTCTACAGCCATGAGAGGATTCTAACCAAGGAGGTTTGCCAGGTGTTTGGTTTGCTGCACACTTATGAGGAAAGGCCTCGTGATTCAACAGCGGGTTGATTCCCTTCCACGGGCAGAGGCTAGAAATGAAAACCCCAGCCACCTGCTCCCAAACTTGCTCCTTTTGGACTCGCTGCAGCCGCTCCACAGGCAGCGGCAGCCTGCAAATTCGCAGATGGCCGCGCGGGGGCGCACGAGAGACGTTGCGAGTCCATGATCCCTGCAATCCCAGGCTGGCGCCAGCAGGGGGATGGGGTGGGGAAAGAAGTTCCTTTAGCTGATGGAGAAGTGAGGGGTGGCGGAGAGTCCGGGCTGCAGCCAAAGCTTGCAAAAACGGGCGAAACCTCAGAATCCTGGTGCTCCCAGGAAGGTAAACGTCACCGTTGTAGCTAGCCATTGGTGGTTTGGTCCTATGACGACGGTCCACTGCCTTGAAATCCCCGCTTTTCCATTACTCGGATTGGAGTCCTTGACACTGAGCAGTAAGTTACAGGTGTTTGCGTTTGGGGTATTGGACATGGGTTTCAGTCCTCAGGTGTTTTCCCTACCTCTTTATTCTGCCCCCCTTCCAGGGCCTGCACTCTGGGGGAGTCTTACCATCTTATTGTGTATCTTAAATAAAATGGCCATTATAAGATTCACTTAGAAAGTGCTAGAAGTTGGGGCACCTGGGTGGCTCCTGTGTTGTGGGTTTGAACCGCACCTCAGGTCTGTGCTGACAGCTCAGAGCCTGGAGCCTGCTTCAGATTCTGTCTCCCTCACTCTCTGTTCCTCCCCCCACTCGCACTCTGTCTCTCCCTCAAAGATAAAGACTTTTTAAATTTTTTTAAGAAGTGCTAGATTTGGGGCACCTGGGTGGCTCAGTCGGTTAAGCGTCAGACTTCGGCTCAGGTCATGATCTCGCGGTCCATGAGTTCAAACCCTATGTCAGGCTCTGTGCTGACAGCTCAGAGCCCGGAACTGCTTCAGATTCTGTGACTCCCTCTCTCTCTCTCTCTGCCCCTCCCCTGCTCATTCTCTTTCAAAATTAATAAACGTTAAAAAAAAATTTTTTTTAAGTGCTAGATTTTTCAATCATTAAAAATAACTTAAAAGAAACATATAAGGGCACCTGGGTGGCTCAGTTGGTTAAGCATCTGACTCTTGGTTTTTGACTCAGGTCAAGATGTCACGGTTTTGTGGCCCAGAATGATCTGCTTTTACCAACATTTCCCTTGCTGTTGCAACCTCCCTTTCAGTCCCTCTGGCCCAAACTCCAGCTCCCGGGACCTGTACTCAAACTCTTCCATTTTTGGGTCTGGCTAACTCCTCCTCATCCTTCAGCTCCAGACTTGAATGTTACTTCCTCAGAATGGCCATTCATGATACCATCATCATCTAATACCCCTTCCTAATCCTATTACTATTGTTTTTATATTAGTACTTGGTTCTTTGCCTTCATTACACACACACACACACACACACACACACAAAGTATATAATTATGTATTCATTTGTTTTTATTGGGTTGCTATATGGCTCCCCCACTACATTGCGAGCTTCATGAAGGCATGGACTGTGACTATCTTTTTCACCACTGTCTGCCCAACTCCTGGCACATTGCTTGCCATTTAATAGGTGCTCAATGAACACCAGTTGAAAGTTTTAATTTTTAAAAATCATTTTTGATCCTCCAGAGCTATAATCCTTCCCTGCTTGGCAAGACAGAAAGATGTTATTGTTTAGTGGTTATGTGCATGGACTCTGGAGCAGGAACACCTAGGTTCAAATCAGGCTCTTGGGACCTTGGGTGGGTTACTCTGTGCCTTAGTATTCCCCTCTGTAAAATGGGAATGATGATGGTAAGACTAATACCTACTTCACAGGATCACATAACATAGGAAAGTAAAATGAATTACTTATTATCACTATATCTACACTCTGAGCTTTTTTTATGAGTGCATCCATCACTTTTTATAATTATTTTCATACCTATATCCCTCTCTAGTTCATGAATTAGATCACCACTTACTTCATACGAGAGGCTCCACATGGTGCCTGGCCAAGTTAGCACTCGATAGAGTTGGATGGACCTTGGTATATTACATAATATTTCATTATGAAAAATGTATATTACTTTTATCTCATCATAGTCTCCTGTTATTCCTACCCTGTTTATTAAAATTTGGCTAATAATGAATAACAAATCATCAAACTCCAAATTTATTTTTTAGCTTGGAGGAAACGAGAAAGGGTACAAAGAACAGATGAAAGTATAGCTAGAGAGGAAATACCTCATGGCTTGTAAAATCTCACTAAGCACTTGGAAGGATAGTCTCTTATTCTAGTTGCAGACTATTATGTCTGTAGAGGAATTGACTCCTTTCATCTATGCAAGTCCATGTTTTGGAAGTTCTGGCTCATGTACTGAAACAAGAAACAATTGCCTGACAATACTATCAAGAATCAATCTGTACCAGAGTCATTCCCATTATACCCTAAGGAAAGAATCAAAGTCATATGCTAAGATTAATGTAAATGGATGGTCACACCGATACTATACGATTATTTACGATAGTAACCCATGTGGGCAAGATTAAATGCCACACGGCTTAGAGCCACCCAAAGGAAAACGATGTATAGTTTCAAGGAAATTTTTGCACTGCAGACCTAAAACTGAAAAAAAAAATGAAAAAAAGATTATAAAATGATGATTTTCTTGGGATTATATGTGATTTTAATTTTAATTTTCATCTTTTTTAAGTTTATTTGAGAGAAAATGAGCAGGTGAGGGGCACAGAGAGAGAGAAAGAGAGAGAGAGAAAGAATCCCAAGCAGACCCTGTGCTGTTGATGCAGAGCCTGATACAGGACTTAGTCTCACAGTGTCAGATTATGACCTGAACTGAAACCGACAGTCAGACTCTTGAACTGACTGAGGCACCTAGACACCTGAGAGAGAGAGAGAGAGAGAATCTTTTTTTAAAAAATTTTTTAATATTTATTTATATTTGAGAGAGAGAATGAGCATGAGCTGGGGGGAGGAGCAGAGAGAGAGGGAGATCGAATCTGAAGCAGGCTGCCGGCACTGAGCTGTCAGCACAGAGCCCGAAGGGGGGCTCACACCCACAAACCATGAGATCATGACCTGAGCTGAAGTTGGACGCTTAGCTGACTGAGCCAGCCAAGAGCCGAGGGAGAGAAAGAAAGAGAGAGAGACAGAGAGAGAGAGACAGAGAGAGAGCGAAACTTAAGTAGGCTCCACACTCAGTACAGAGTTCAACTCGGGGGCTTGACCCCACGATGCCAGGATCATGACTGGAGCCAAAACCAAGAGTCAGTCACTCAACCAACTGAGCCACTAAGGTACCCCTTCTTTCTTTTTCTTTTCTTTCTTTCTTTTTCTTTTTTTCTTTTTTCTTTTTTTTTTAAGATTTTAAGTAAGCTCTACACACAGGGTGGGATTTGAACTCACAGCCCCGAGATTGAGAGTCACATGCTTCACCAACTGAGCCAGTCAGGTGCCCCAAAAGTGTTTTCTTTCTTAATTAGTAAACAATTTTTAAAAACCATTGTTTGTTTTACATTTTGGCCTTCACCCCATCACTGTTACCGTTTCTGAGAGTGTGGTCCATGAACACTTTACATCAGAATCCTGGTACATGCAGGTACACACTTAGGAATCAGACTCTGCACTAACCCAGCTCAGGTGAGCCTTTGCTGAAGGCACGCTGAAGTTCGCAGAACCTCAGATTTAGTAACTAGGAAGGAAGAGAAAAACCCGCCTTTAATATTGAAGAACGATGGGTCTTAAGAGAGGTACTCACACTCGTGGCCAGAAGATGGCGCAGGTTTCCCATTTACCTGATTCCTGCGCCGTTTGAAGGAAATCTTGTTCAGAAGAAATTTTTTTGCTCTCATTACAGAAATCCAGAGGGGCATCCCCATCCCGAAACTGTGATGAGAAACAAAAAACTAGAATCTTTAATAACATGGAGGATTAGGTATCCTGTCTCCATAGAAACCACTCTTCTGCAAAGAAAGATCAGTAGCCCTTGGCTATGTCTTGGGGGTGAGAATAGTTCTATACCCCAAAGGAGAGCTGTAACCAATCCCTTGGGGGGTTTCTGGCTGCCAAGTCAGGGCTAGCTGTTACTATAGGGTGGTTGCTGTGGAATTTAAGAACAAATCTGGGAAAAGGAGAGGGAGAGGGTGTCTAGTCCCAGGGCAGGTAGAGACGGACGCAGCAGACAACTTAGCCTATTGATGCCACTTCGTCGGCTCTCTTCTTTTGCTTCCCCTTGGAGTCGTAGCATCAGTGGGAGCTGGAGGCAGAGCCTCTCACCTTGGCACCTCCACTGAGGAAGAGACAAGCAGTTATGGGAGCCCAGCACCCTCACGATGTGCAAAATGCCTTATCCTTAAAGACGCAGTCCTCTGTTACAGCTTCCAACACGCTTTGTGCAGACCTTACCCTGCAAGTTTGGCTGACAGCCTTCTCTGCCATTCCTAGAACCCCCTGCTTGCCTCTATCTTTTCAATTAACATGCTATGTTAAAATTAATCTGTTTACAAGATCTATCTTTTCCAATAGCTGCTAGGCCATGGAGCTATTAGCAGTAGGATATCAACTACCACTCTCCCAAGTTATCAGCAAGAGACTGGCGGGGAGGGGAATACATTCATAATAGCAATGAAAATAATTATTACCCACAAATAATGTTAACAAAAAGTATGTAAGACTTATTTGAGGGGGAAAAACTGGCAAGTATTTAACAAATGATGAAATTAACAATATTTTTTAAAATTTTTTATTTATTTTTGAGAGAGAGACAGCGTGAGCAGGAGAGGGACAGAAAGAGAGGGAGATACAGAATCAGAAGCAGGCTCCAGGCTCTGAGCTAGCTGTCAGCACAGAGCCCGACATGGGGCTCGAACCCACGAACAATGAGATCATGACCTCAGCCGAAGCCAAATGCTTAACCAACTGAGCCACCCAGGTGCCCCGAAATTAACAATATTAATAGCAAACATTTAAGGCTTACCATGCCTGAGGCACTAATCTAGAAACTTTTGCATGTCTTACTCCATTTTTTAAAATGTTTATTTATTTTTGAGTGGGGGGAGGGGCAGAGAGAAAGGGAGACACAGAATCCAAAGCAAGCTCCAGGCTTTGAGCTGTCAGCACAAAGCTGAATGCGGGGCTTGAACTTACGAACTGTGAGATCATGACCTGAACCGAAGTCGGACACTTAACTGACTGAGCTCCCTAGGTGCCCCATCCTGTCTTACTCCATTTAATCCACAACCTGGGAGGTACATACCATAGTGTTTCTAATTTTACGGGAAACAGAGATATAAAGAGGTTAAAAAAAAAAAAAGTAAATTTCCTGATGAGATCTCCTCTTCATTGCAGGAGAGCTTCAATGATATATAATTCTTTCCCAATTGTTTTTCATATTTAACTCAAATATCATCAAAATCCCCAAACAAGGTCACTGATGTAAGAGGTTCATATTTTATATAAGTACATGTGTGTAGAAAAATCTGAAAGGATGTGCATCAAATTGTTGAAGGTATCTTGGCTTCCCTATACTTTCTTGTATTCAACAGACTTGTTGCAATGTGCATGCACTACTGAATTCTAAGCACTGGGAAAGGTACTTTAACTGAATTATCTCCAATTCTCCCAACACCATGAAATAGGTACTATTTTTCCTACTTTGTAGATTTTTTAAAAAGCTCAGAGAGGGTAACTAGCTTACTTGAAGTCACACAGATGATAAAGTGGTGATCTCAACCCAACAGCCTGAATCTGGAACCAGGTCTCTTTTTTTCTTAAATAGTTTATTATCAAGTTGGTTTCCATATAACACCCAGTGCTCATCCNGGTTTTATTTGGAACCAGCTCTTCCGAGTGGGCATTACTGCTTTTCGAGAACACAGTGACAATGCCCAGTGGTGCATGGCAGAATTGCAGGAGCCCCAGGATACTGGGACTCCAATCCCAACTGTGGCTACAGAGTCCAGTAAGGCTACTTTTTAGAGGAAGTGTCATCAAAGCAAAGCTGAGAGAACAGTGCTTGGCATACAGTGCATACACAATAAACATTTGACAAATGAGGGGCGCCTGGGTGGCTCAGCTGGTTGAGTGTCTGACTCTTATTTTGACTCAGGTCATGATCTCACTGTTTATGGACTCAAGCCCCACATCAGGCTCCGGGCTGACAGCATGGAGCCTGCTTGGGACTCTCTCTCTTCCTCTTTTTCTGGCTCTCCCTGGTGCACTCTCTCTCTCTCTCTCTCAAAATAAATAAACAAACTTAAAAAATTGTTTGACAAATTAGTAGATTGACCAAGAAAGGAGGGTGGAATCTGGGTGAGGAAGGGCATTCCAAGCAGAATAAATGTCAGGGCTGTGGCTCAGCTTGGTAATCCGACTGGATCCAGGACAAAATCTTCTGTCCTGACAGCCTAGTCCAGGCCAAAGAGCGGGGAGGACTCAGCTGGTTTCAGACAAAGAGCCCACTGCAAAGCTCACCCTTTGCCCAAACCTCATGAGTAGTTTGCCTAAAACTATTCAGGCATCAGGTGCCTGGGTGACTTAGTTAAGCGTCTGACTCTTTTTCTAGGCTCAAGTCATGAGCTCACAGTTTTGTGAGTTCGAGCCCCCGGCTGTGCTGATAGCTCAGCGCCTGCTTGGGATCCTGTCTCTCCTTCTCCCTCTGCCCCTGTCCTCTCATAAGTAGGTAAGTAAGTAAGTAAATAAATAAATAAATAAATAAATAAAAGAAACCCTCCAGGCACCACAAAGTGTAGGTCAGGTGACCATGGCACCATGGCCTTCCCCTGCCATCTTGCAGCTATCAGGTGAGCGCTTGTGCAGAAGACTCAGCCCTGACACTGTCCAAAGTCACAGGGAAAATGGTGGAAAATTCACTGTCGCCATTGCCAAAAAGAGTGATTTATACAAGTCCGGAGGTTTTCTTAACCCACCCCCGGGTTGGGCTTCATACTATTTCTGGCGTGGTCTTGAATGCCCGAACCTCAGCTAAACTTTATTATTATTGTTATTTTTTGTTTATTTATTTTGAGGGACAGAGAGAGAGCAAGCAAGCGGGGAAGGAGCAGAGAGAGGGACACAGAGAACACCAAGCAGGCTCCACGCTGTCAGCGCAGAGCCTGATGAGGGACTCGAACTCATGAACTGTGAGATCATGACCTGAGCTGAAACCAAGAGTCCCAGGCTTAACCAACTCAGCCACCCACGCGCCCCTGGGCTAAACTTCTTAGGCTTAACCTCTTGGCCTCAAAAACGCTGAGCAGTTGCATTAGCTGTCTGTCTCCTTGCAGCTATGGCAATCAGCTGCGTGCTTGTTTTTAAAATCAACATGCTGAGTACCTCTCCACTCGACTCCATTCATACAGTCATAAAAGAAATACCAAGAGGAAGCCATCCAGCTTCCAGCAATATTGGAAATACTAGGAAATATCCCAGTCAATGGAGTGCACCAAGTGTTCTTTCTTACAGCCAAGGAACTTTACAAGAAAAACTGAATGTAGACATAGTAATGCGAAGCATTCGTTAATTTTTGACATGATAATTTGACAATTATTTTGGCTGTCTCTCTTATTGAAATGTATTGAGATGTAAAAATGTAAATTGGACTTCTCTCAGATTAAGTTCCACTAATATTGTAAGTATTCTCAGATATTAATGGACAGACTAAATAAAGCACTATACTTTTTTTTTAAGTTTATTTTGAGAGGGAGCAAGAGAGGGGAAGAGAGAGAGAGAGAGAGGAGGGAGGGAGAGAGAGAGAAAGAGAGAGAGAATCTCAAGCGGTCTCTGACCTGGCACAGAACCCAACATGGGGCTCAAACCCACGAACTTGAGATCATGACCTGGGCCAAAACTAAGAGTCCAACATTTAACCGACTGGGCCACCCAGGCACCCCACATAAAGTACTACGTTTCCATTTTAAAAAGCCCCAACTGTTCAAGCCCACAAGCCTTCTGGAAGGTCTCTGCACACCCTGGAGGCAGCTCCAGCTAGCAGCTATGTCCTCTAGGGCAACCAACAAATACTCCACCTTCACAATAAATAGGCCTTGATTGGCCCATTAAACCCAGGGCCCAAGGCTCAAATATTTTCCCCCAAAAAACTGCCACAAGCAGGGCTGGGAGGTTTTACTCTTTACCTAATCACAGTCCCTTTATTATGCTTAATGCAAATGGAAGTTAATCTCTTAATATCAAGTCTGCAGTCAGTGTTCAGGTTTTCCCTTCTGCCTCCTCTATTCTGTACACTTCAAAGTATTGGAGCCAGGATCCTAACAGGCCTCACACATGCTGCATTCAGTTAATATCATTGATCTTGTAGGGCCAAGGACAGGCTGCCCCCAACGGGCCCCTGTGACAGAACATCCACAGGCGCCTCATCCAGCTAAAAGCAGGAAACGCATCTCCACAATGAAAGGTACTCTCCCTTTACTAAGAGGTAAAAAAAAAAAACATCCTTATATCCTAAGAACTTTAATGCTAAGAGAGCTTTGAAACAAAACTTGTTACTTTTTGCCTACCTAATCTAGGTCAGCCCAAATTCCATTTGAAATCCTTACTGGTTGAGGGGTGTGTGGCTGGCTCGGTGGGTAGGGCATGCAACCCTTGAAATCAGGGCCAGGAGTTCAAGCCCTATCTTGGGCATCGAATCTACTTTTTAAAAATGTTTTTTATTTATTTCTGAGAGAGAGAGAGAAAGATAGTATGAGCAGAGGAGGGTCAGAGAGAGGGAGATACAGAATCTGAAACAGGCTCCAGGCTCTGAGCTAGCCGTCAGCACAGAGTCCGACGCGGGGCTCAAACCCACAAACCATGAGATTATGACCATGAGATCATGATGCTCAACCGACTGAGCCACCCAGGCGCCCCTTGGGCGTTGAATCTAAAAGAAAAAACAAAAAACAAAACAAAACAAAAAAACCCCAACTTGAAGCATTAAAGCTCCCAAGCATTCCTTTTCTTTATCCCATCAATTCTTCACAAATTTATTGTCTCTGTGCCTTAAAAGTATAAACATTGCCTGCCTGAGTCATTTCTTAGGTCTCATTTCATTATTGGGCCTCTGTACACATGCAGTAAAACTGGCACTTTCTCCTGTTGGCCTGTCTCATGTAAGTTGAATTCTTAGTCTAGCTGGAAGAGCTTGAAGGGTGGAGGAAGAAATTTTCTTCCCTATGATATGTTGTTTAAGTTCCTTTTAATGATTTAAAGATTGACATTTGCCCCCCACCTGCATTTCTTTTCCCCTTGATATTTATTTGTTAAAGAACCAAGGCCATTTGTCCGGTCTGGTTTCCATCACTCAGCATACGGCTGACCGCATCCCCACCCTGTTGCTCAGCATGCTACTCCAGCTCATGTATTTGACCTAAACTGCAACTTACGCTCAAGCCCTTGATTGTGCTCTTTGACTTTAATTTTTTCCACTTGAGTGATTTTATTAATAATGCCGGAGAGGCAGAAGGAGTTTTTTAAAAAGACTACCTACTGTGAAAAATGGACGTGACTGGAGCCATTTAAAAATATGGAGGGGCGTCTGGGTGGCTCAGTCAGTTAAGCATCTGCCTCTTAGTTTCAGCTCAGGTCATGATCCCACAATTTGTGAGTTCGAGCCCTTCATTGGGCTCTGCACTGAGAGTTTGGAGCCTGCTTGGGGTTCTCTCTCTCCCTCTCTGTCTGCCCCTCCCCTGCTCATTCTCTCTCTCTTTCTCTCAAAATAAATAAGTAAACATAAAAAAAAAAAGAAACATGGAGAGAGATGGCACACCTGTCCCTTGTGTAACTGGGCCCAAACTGGATTGGGCAGTATAGTAATTGTTTCAAGCAATTGTCTGAGAACTTAGTGGAACAGACATCTGATCACAAGCCTGATAGTGGCAGACTTTCTGAAGATAAGAGTCTGTAGTCAATCAATGTATAATCCAGAGTAGTTTAGCTGTTAAAACACCCATAAAAAACAACAACAACTAGGGTAATTGCCCCTCCGCCTCCTTTGCTTTTCCCCTACAGTCATGACACTATCTGCACATTTACCTGAATCTGTGCTCCCAGAATTGCATTTCTTTGATCCTAAATAAACATTCCTTTGCCTCTCTTTGTGGCTCTTGGTTTCGAGGTTAACAGTGCTCTTTGAGTACTGCACACACACTGCACTATGGGATATCCAGGCTTCACTGCTTATTAGCTGTATCACCTTGATCAGCTCAACTCCATCTGAATCTTGCAAGTCACGCCTGCGGAGCCCACCCACCCAGGACCCCAGACTCTTCATCTCAGTACAGCTCCCTGAGCTGCTGGTCCCCCCCCTTCTTAATTCTGGAGACTGTCAACTGTTCGCTGCGCAGTGAGTACCACCAGAGGACAGTCTCATTTGGCAAGTCTGCTCACTCCCTCATTGCCTCGTTCTCCACAAGGGCCCAGTCACACTAGCCATCAGTCTAGGTACCCCAGATAAATCAGTGAACCAGAAAGGTACGACCCTTGTCCTTATAGTCTATATTCTAGTGGGGAAGTGGAAGAGGCACATTCCAAGAAAACACAAAATTGAGCTGAATGTATCGTTGAGATTTCTGGTAACTGGGAACCAAATAAAGAGGGTGATATGAGAGGGTGTGTGACTCCCTCAGAAAGGGTGGTGTGGGAGGCCTCTTAGAGGAGTTACCATGTGACCTGAGTCCTGAGCACGAAAAGACCTTCAGCTATGAAAGAACTGGAAAAAATAACTCACAAAGGATATAGCTAGTGCCAAGGCCCTGAGGCAAGAATTTCAGTGTTTTCGGGGCGCCTGGCGGGCTCAGTCGGTGAAGCGTCCGACTTCAACTCAGGTCATGATCTCACGGTTCGTGGGTTCGAGCCCCGTGTCGGGCTCTGTGCTGACTGCCAGCTCAGAGCCTGGAGCCTGTTTCAGTCTGTGACTCCCTCTCTCTCTGACCCTCCCCTGCTCACGCTGTCTCTCTCTCAAAAATAAATAAAACATTAAAAAATTAAAAGAAAAAAAGAATTTCAGTGTTTTCTGGAGGAGAAAGGACACCGGCTCGGTTAAGGGGAGTTCAAGTAAGACGACGTTAAGGAGGGTCAGGACGGGATGAGAGTTAGAAATGCTGCTCTACCTGAAAAGAGAAGTCACAAAGGGATAAATAATGTGGAGAAGGGCTGCGGAGCGGGCCCCACGAAAGGCTCAACGACAAGGGAGACATGGCGGGCTCGGAGAGGACGCGAAGCGCACAGACTCCAGGGTTTGGGCTTTTAAGAAAAAGGGGGAGGCTGGGCACTGTAGAAAAGAGAGGAATGGAGAACGACCCCCAAGGTTAAAACCTGACTAAACTAGGGGCACCTGGGTGGCTCAGTCGGTTAGGGAATCGACAAAAATTAAAAAAAAAAAATTTAAAAAACCCAAAACCTTACTAAACTAGGCAACT
>NW_027530620.1:4038529-4047017 GCF_008692635.1 Crocuta crocuta
AGACGGCCCACCAAGTGCTTCGCGACTGGAGGAGGTTCCCGGGGGCGGGGCGAGGGAGGGTCGGCTGCGAGGGGATTGGGCCCAGGGACTTCCAAATCCGCACGGGGAGGGGGGCGGCTGCGAAACGTGCGGAGGCCTCCATCCTCCCTCCTTTTCCGGCGCGCGTGTGCGTCCTCAGGCTGGATCCCGTCTCCAGGTAAGGCCTGCGGGAGTGGGGGCCGGGGCCCCTCCTGGGCCCCTCGCGCTTTGCTGCCTGCTTCGCCCCTTACTGGCCGGCGGGGGAGGCACCTTCCTGAGCGTCCTTTACCCCCCAAAGTAGGGGCATTGAAAAGCCGAGCCAGAAGCCCCTTACTGGCTCACTGAGGATGCGACTCTTGGTTTAGAGGGGTCGTGAGTTCGAGCCTACCTTGGGCGTAGAGATTACTAAAAATAATAATAAACTTTTTTTTTTTAAAAAACGTAGAAATAGTGGCAGGGGGGGGAAGGNGATCATGACCTAAGCGAAGGTCGGACGCTTAACCGACTAAGCCACCCAGGCGCCCCTACAGGGTGTTTTTGGAGAGCAATGGGGAATGAGCGAGATCTTGGGAACCAGGCGGACCTGGTTGTCCCATCTGCCCTCATTTCCGAGATGCGAGGCCTTGAACTTCACCTCCAACCCATTTCTTCATTGTATTACCCATAAACTGTATAAGTAAAGAAATAGATTTAAAGGTGATGACTTTTCCTGCATTTCCTTGGTTGGGGAGAAATGACCAAATGCTTTCTCAAGCGGCAAAAGGAATATATGTTTACTGCCAAAATGTCTTCGGAAACCGACCCCAAGTAGCACAAAGAAGAAAGCACCCTCTTTCCCTGTTCCTCTGCCGACTTCCTCAGTTGTGGCCCCGATTTTACCCTGCCCTTCTGACCTCTCCTCTCAGGTCCTGTCTCAGACGTTAATATTTGTATCGTTGCATACCTGTTTCTGTGACCCTGTAAATCTAAGCAAACACAGCTAGAGAAGAGCCTTTTATCCCCTATGTACAAAACGGGGGTACTTCTCTACATATTAAACCTTCAACTTAAATCCTCTGCCGTGGACTTTGCTTGAACTCTAGGCACGGAGACAGCTGTGCGTAAGACCAAGCCCTGTTGTGCAGAGAACTTTCTTCCAGGTGAACGGCCTTCGCTGGGTAAGCAGCTGAGACTGGGCGGTTGAGTGGCTGGGTAGCTGGGGAATTGGAGGGCAGGAGTGCGGGTGCATAGTTTACAGTGAATTGGGCAGTTGACCTTGGGACCAATGAGCTGTGAATCTTGGCGGCAGCTGGTGTAGGCCGGGGAGGGAGGGCTCCTTCGCCTGGGGCTGTGGTTGTCTGATGTGAGTAGCAGGATCCGAGATTTTGTCACCATAGCGATCGCAGGTATTTTCATTCGTTGTACGTTATCTCGTGAAACTGCTTTACACTCATTATGTCAGATCAAAACGTACTTTAGACCTGCCACTCGATTTTGTTAAATAGCGTAAGATCACATATTTGTTCTCTAGGCACCCGGGTGGCTCAGTCAGTTGAGCATCCGACTGGGAGCAGGTCATAATCTCACGGTTTGTGAGTTCGAGCCCCGCCTCAGCTCTGTGCTGACGGCTCCGAGCCTGGAGCCTGCTTCGGGTTCTGTGTCTCCCTCTCTGTCTCTTTGTCCGTCTCCTGCTTGCACTCTCTCTCACTCAAGAATAAATAAACGTTTAAAAAAAGTTAAAGACGTTTAAAAAAAGTTAAAATTATAAAAAAGATGACTTATTCTTCACATCAAGTGTATTATTTTGATAACTGTCAAATGTTAAATTCCTGTCAGTGATTAGTGAGGGTAAATGTGTTCTCTTTCCCACCCAAGATCCCAGACATCCTGAAATTCTATCCGCCCTGGGTTCAGAATCCCTAATCAAGGTGGAAAACAGGATCTGCAAACATTGGGCCTGGAGCAGACTTGGCAGAGGCTTCAGGTCGGGGTGGACTGTCCTCAAGAGGGGTTTAGCGTAGGAAAACGTTGGAAGCTTTTAATCAGTGCAGCTGTGCGTTTGGGTTTATGTTTTAAAAAGCTTTAATATAACACTGTGGAAACTGGAACCTGTTTAGGAAGGGTGAGAAGTCTTTAGCAATTCACACCCCAAGGCTATGGGTCGGAGGGGAGGGTGAATAAATTTTCCGGTACTCTCCGGGACGGACCAGCTTGTTTTGGTTTGCGTTTCCTTGGCCTTAACTGCCTTCTTTTCATATGTTTATTATCTGCTTGCATTTCCTACAGTAAATTTTCAAATGGACAGCTTGCTCTTAGTATAACAGCAAATTCAGGAGAAAAAAAACACTAAGATTTCCTCTTCACTAGAAAAAGAACAGTTGATATTCCCCATGCCATTCTCTGTGGCCACCCAGAGTTTGGTTTCCCATTTCTTCACTACATACAAGTGTCCGGGGGTTCTTCTGGGCAGAAGAATAAGGGAAAAGACTGACTTGAACTTTTTCTAAATGGCATTATACTTTTCCCATTTTAATTACGCAGAAAGTTCTGATAATTCCCAGTTCCCCTTTCAAGATGGGGAGGGCAGATATTTGCCCCAGCACTGGCTAAATTCCATTTTTTTTAAAACACTAGAATCTGTTCTGGTTTGCATTTTCCTGATTCATAAAATTGAGCATATTTTCATGTTTACTGTTCATTCTCGTTTCTGTGGTTTTGTATGTATTTACAAAAATGAAATTGTGCTATATGTGTTTTCTGCATTTTGCTTTTTTCTTTAATGTATCGAGGACATTCCAAGCCTGTGTGTTATATCTCTAAATACACCCTATAATAGCTACTTATAATTCCATTTGTGGTAGATATTCCTTGGTTCAATCCTCTTGCTGAAAGGCCTTGCTTTCTGGGCTTTGGTCACAAAAAAAGTTCAGTTCTAAACCTTTTGTCTTTGTGTTCTGAAGTACAGGTGGTTTTACTTCTGGCCTACATTCTCAAGTCAGAGTTAACACGTGTATGCTATCTGGTTTTAATAGGTTTTCCGATTTCCTGAAAAGTTGTAACTATTTCCACTCCAGATAAAAGTGATCACTTCTTTTGATTATTATCTCCTGCTTCTGAGGTTGGGCAGCTTTTCAAATGTTTGGTATTTCTTTGCATTCTCTCTTGTTTTATTTCTTTTAGCTTATTAGTTTACATACAATTTTAATATAAGAAACAATGATTTTTTTGTGGTGATTTTGAAATGTTACTCCCTCTTCTGTGAATTATTTACCTGTTTTTAGCTTTCCTTGCAATTCAGAACTATTTAATGAAAATTGTTCTCTATACTTCAATGGAAACTTCTGGATATGGAACCTTTTAAAATATTGAGTGTTTCATTGATTTTTTCTTTTTAGAATACTGATGTGATGAGGGGTTTGTGTTTTTTACTTTGTGGATCAATATTTGATTTAAAAGGTTTTTTTGTTTAAGTTTATTTACTTAAATAATTTCTACACCCAATATGGGGCCAGAACTCACAACCCGGAGATCAAGAGTCTCCTGCTATGCCAACTGAGCCAGCGATGTGCCACTGATTATTTAAAAGTTTTACTAGGATATTCTTTATTTCCTTTAGATTTTTTTATTACCATGCATTTGTAAACTGGCTTTAAAAATTTTTTTTAATGTTTTTATTTATTTTTGAGAGAGAGAGAGAATGAGAGTGTGAATGGGGGAGGGTGCAGAGAGAGAGGAAGACCCAGAATTTGAAGCAGGTTCCAGGCTCTGAGCTGTCAGCACGGAGCCCGATGCAGGGCTCGAACTCACAATCTGTGAGATCACAACCTGAGCCAAAGTTGCTCAACTGACTGAGCCGCCCAGGAAACCAGCTTTTAAAATCCTTCTACTGAATCATTTCTCAGGCTTAATTTTTTGCACTTTGTAATTTTTTTCTCATTAAGGAAAATTCTTACTTGGTTTTTGGTTTTATTTTTTACACTTTAAAATTTCTACCTTTATCTCTGCCTTTTGTCTTTCCTTTTCATGTTTAGGACTTTGCCGCATTGTTGTACACGTGCTGCCAAGGCAGGCACTTAGCTATGTTATTTGGGGCACAGATATTTATGTTCGGATTATCATAACTGAAAAATGTTCTGCCCTTCATTTCATACATTTGACCGGATAATGCTTTATCTGATCTCTATTACCATTTTGCTTTAATTTTGTGTGCATTTGTTTGTACAATTTTGCCCTTATTTTCAGTTTTGGGGCTTTTGGTCTTGAGAGTATCTTTTGTAGGGCGTACAGAGTAGTTTGTGTTTCATCTGGGAGAGCTCAGTGATTTTTTCCTTAACCATTTTCAGTGTTAAAAAAATGTTAGGAGAAGGGAGTCCTGGCTAGGTCAGTCCCTGTAGTGTATAACTTTTGATCTTCAAGCCCCACAGTGGATAGAAGATTACTTAAAATTTACAAAATCTTTGAGGAAAAAAAAATGTTAGGAGCACATCCAAACATACAAGAATAAGCTCATACCCATTACCTGGATTCAAGAGTAGGTGTCTTCCCCGTTTGCCTCCTCTATTCTTTTAACTTTTTGTGCTGAAGTATTTTGTTGATTTATTTGAGAGAGACACAAAACTCAAAGCTGTCCGCACAGAGCTTGAACTCAAACTGAGATCATGACCTGGGTTGAAGTTGGACGCTTAACCGATTGAGCCACCCAGGTATCCCTTGCTGAAGTATTTTAAAATAAATCCCAGACATATCATTTCACTTCTGAAAACTTCAGTATTGTTGTAGAACTGTATTCACCATTGTGGGAGCATATCATCATAATATATAATTGTCAGATCCTATTTGTATGCCTCAACTACCAAAATACTTTAACTATACTTCAGTTAAGAAAAAGTTAAGAATTTTTATTATTTTTTAACTTAAGTATTTTTTTTCTTTTTTTTAAGTTTATTTTGAGAGAGAGGGCACTCAGGCGAGGGAGGGGCAAAGAGAGAGGAAGAGAGAATTCTAAGCAGGCTTTGTCGGCTTAACGGACTGAGAGCCACCTAGGTGCCCCTAAACTTAAGTATTATTTTCTTTTTTTTTTTAGTGTTTTTTTTTGTTGTTTGTTTGTTTTTATTTCTAGGAGAGAGAGAGAGACAGCGTGAGCAGGGGAGGGTGAGAGAGAGAGGGAGTCACAGACTGAAACAGGCTCCAGGCTCCGAGCTGGCAGTCAGCACAGAGCCCGACGCGGGGCTCGAACCCACGAACCGCGAGATCATGACCCAAGCGAAAGTCGGACGCTTAACCGACTAAGCCACCCAGGCGCCCCTAAGTATTATTTTCTATTAAGAACTTTTTTTAATGTTTATTTTTGCGAGATAGAGACAGATCATGAGCAGGGGAGGGGCAGAGAGAGAGGGAAACACAGAATCTGAAGCAGGGTCCAGGCTGTGAGCTGTCAGCACAGAACCCAATGTGATGCTTGAACTCACAAACTCAGATCATAACCTGAGCCGAAGTCAGAGGCTTAACAGACCAACCGAGCCACCCAAGTGCCCCAAACTTAAGTTTTTTGGGGTGTTTTTTTTTTTTTTTTTTAATGTTTATTTTTGAGAGAGAGAGAGAGACAGAGCCTGAGGGGGGGAGGAGCAGAGAGGGAAGGAGACACAGAATCCAAAGCAGGCTCCAGGCTCTGAGCTGTGAGCACAGAGACTGACGCGGGTTCGAACTCATGAACCGTTAAAACATGACCTGAGCTGAAGTCAGACCCCTAACCGACTGAGCCACCCAGGGGCCTCCCTTTGATTCTTTATCACAACCTTCTTGTAGTAGTCCTCAAAGTTATATTTAACTAATAAACCTCATTTTTGGGACAATTTTAGGTTCACAGCATTTTGAGTGGAAAGTACAGAGAATTCCCATAGGCTCCCTGTGCCACACCTGCATGGCACCTCCCTCCTCAACATCCCACACCAAGTGGTACGTTTGTTACAATCCATGAATTTACATTCATGTATCATTATCTGTCCGTAGTTTGAATTAGGGTTTACTCTTGGTGAGTGAATTTTCTATGAGTTTCTGTGAGTTTTGACAAGTATATGGCCTGTATCCACCACTGTATCATACAGAATAGTTTCACTGTCCTGAAATTCCTCTGCTCTGTCTCTTCCGTCAGTCCCTGAGAACAGCGGATCTTTTTTCTGTCTCTTTACTTTTGCCTTTTATAGAATGTTGTATATATGTAGCCTTTTTTTAAAAAAAAATTTTTTTATATCTTTGAGAGACAGAGAGTGAGTGGGGGAGGGGCAGAGAGAGAGGGAGACACAGAATCTGAAGCAGGCTCCAGGCTCTGAGCTGGCTGTCAGCACAGAACCCAATGCGGCACTCGAGCCCCCAAACCGTGAGGTCATGACCTGAGCTGAAGCCGGACGCTTAGCCAACTGAGCCACCCAGTCGCCCTAGTATATAGCCTTTTCAGGTTGGCTTCTTTGACTTGGTAAATAGGCAGTTTAGGTTCCTTCATGTCTTAATAACTCATTTCTTTTTGGCCCTGAATAATACTGCGTTGTCTGGATGTATACCCCAGTTTATCCACCTGCTGAAAAATACCTTGGTTGCTTCTCAGTTTTGGCAGTTCTGAATAAAGCTGCTCTAAACCTCCGTATACAGGTTTTTGTATGGATATAAGTTTTCCACTCCACTCCTTTGTATAAATGCCAGGGAAGGCGATTGCAGGATCATATGGTAAGAATATGTTTCATCTTGCACTAAACTGCCAAACTGTCTTCCATCAGGCTCTCTGCTGTCCGTGCAGAGCCTGGTTTGGATCCTCTGTCTCCCTCTTGCTATGTCCCCTTCCCTGCTCATTCATGCAAAGATAATAAACATTAAAAATTATAAAACCTGGTTCTTTTTCCTTTTCAGTGCATAGCAAGCACCACCATTCCCCAGTAGGGAAGCGAGGTAACACCAAAGCCACACCCTCTGCTTCCCCCCTGTATCTGTCCCCTTTCACCAGCTCCAGCCTTGCTTTATGGAATGTACTTTCTTCCATTTCTTTCCATGTAACTGCTGCTCACTTCTCAGATTCAGCGTGAGCTACTTCTGCCGGGAAGCCTTCCTGGATCTCCCTGAATATGTCTGCTGACACCTAGTCTAGATATCCGTGACCCTCGACCCTTACTTTGTAAGTTGGCATGGTTGCCATTTGACATTTATTTCTCCCTACATGTTCACCCCCTCGTAGGGGAGGCTCCGTGTCTGTTTTTACTCAACGTCTTTGTCCTTTGATATCCCGCACAGTAACTAGTATGTGGTCTGTGGTCAGTAAATGTGACTGGCTGGAAACTTGTATATGGCTCCTGTCTGCATTCAGAAGTTTTACCAGGATTATATATAGATGGATATGCATCTTTTATTAACCTTGCACCAGATCTACTAGTGGGGTGGTTTTGTTTTTTTGTTTTTTTTCATTCTCAATCACATGACTCAAGTCCAGGGAAGTTTTTTCTGTTACTCTATGTGTTTTGTATCCTCCTTCCAGTAGATGCTTGGGAGGTTTTCTGGTTTTGTTCCTCAAAGCTATGGTATTGACCTATGGTGTTGACTGAGTCCTATTTCCCCTTTCTCTTCTGTTCCTATGCTTCATTAATAGCTACTCGATTTGTTTATTTACCCTGGTCCCCTTCCATGGAGCCGCTGAATCCTCTTAAAGGGGCTATAGTTTTTCTTCTCATACCTGCAAGTTCAGGCATTTTGGGTTTTGACAACAGTGATGAGTCAGCACGTGGTACAATTTTTAGTAGATCAGCAGTCAGCTGAAATGAGTACCTACTAGGCTTTGCAGAGGAAAGAGATTAAGGAACGGGTATCCCAGCTGTTGTCCAAAGTGTGTGTATTGTGCATACCCACTTCTCATCCCTGTTAATTAAGGGATGAAGGAAGGGGGTGGTCCCTTTCTGCCATGCAGGGTCAGGACAGGAGGGTTGAATGATTACAAATGAACATGAACAGCCTAATTGAATCTCCTCAAGCAAAGGTGTAAGGCCTCTGTGAGGTGGGAGTACGCCCGGATTTTAGTTATTCTGTTTCCCTCAGGATAGGTCTTAATATTTGCATCCTGAAAAGTGATATTCTGAATTGACTTAAGATCAGTTTTAAGAAATATTCTTAATGTTAACTTTCTCTGTAATAAGAGGCTTCTGTTTTTCCATTTGTGTGAGATTCTATCCAAGTCACCTTAGACTTTAAAAATTTGGTATGTACACTCTTTTTAAAAAATGTTTTAAGTTAAAACCATTTTTGAGAGTGAGGGGGGGGGAGGGGCAGAGANCCAGGATCCACAGTGGGCTCTGCACTGACAGCCGCAAGTCTGTTGCTAGGGTTCGAACTCCTGAATGGTGAGATCATGACCTGGGCCAAAGTTGGATGCTCCACCTACTGAGCCACCCAGGTGCCTGTGGTGTACTCTGTTTAATTTTTTTTTTTTTTTTTTTTTTTTTTTTTTTTTTTTTTT
>NW_027530620.1:4047194-4072919 GCF_008692635.1 Crocuta crocuta
TATTTATTTCTGAGAGAGAGACACACATACACAGAATCTGAAACAGGCTCCAGACTCTGAGCTGGCAGTCAGCACAGAGCCTGATGCGGGGCTTGAACCCACGGGAGATCATGACCTGAGCTGAAGTCCAACACTTAACCAACCGACTGAGCCGCCCAAGCGCCCCTGCTGTACTCTGTTTTAATGTTAATTTTCCTGTAATCTATTTAGTCCTGGGCACTGAACATAGGCAGCAAAGTTAATAGTATGGGAAACTGGCCAATTTCCATCGTTATTGGTTGAGTTATGGCATTCATATCTTTACTTGAATGGGGTTTTAATAATCATATTGTATGAATTTTGAATTCTGTTGGGCTTTTTTGGTTTATGTGCATATAAACACAAGGTAATCTATTTGTTACCCTTTATATTGAATTGATGTGGAGTACTCATAGTTTATATAATAATCACGTTTATATTCTTGGTTACTGTGCTTCTCGAAATAATTCTTAAATAAGTTATTTTTTTTATATTTCAGATAATATATTTTTAAAAGATTTTTGAGTTTGGGGGAGTCTAGCAGACCCGCAAGAACAAAAATTACTCATCAGGAAAATAACGTATCCACAATGTCCCGTATACAGTCAGAAATTGCTAGACTTGCAAAGAAGCAGGAAAATCTCACTCCTAGGGAAAGAATTCAGTTGATAGGAACTGACCAGGAAATGGCTCAGGTATTAGATTTAAGATGCAAAGACATGTCAGCAGTTATGCTGATGAAGTTTAAAGGCTTGATGGAAAATTTGGACTTAATGATTGAAGAGATAAGGGATTCTTTTAAAAATGACCTAAAGGAAATATTAGGAGTAGAAAGTAAAATACCTGAAGTGAAAAATCCAAAGAACTCCAGTACCACAATGGAGTGCCAACAGATAAAAAAACAAAAGCCAGAATTGGTAGAGAAAACAAAAGGAGCAAACTCTAAAATAGTTGAGGATCCTGAAAATTTGACTTTTAAAAGAAAAGAAATAATTGAGCCAAGTAGCAAATTAGACGAAACTGAAGAGTACAGTACTGACCAAGGTAAGGAATTGTCCTATGATGAGTCACAAAATCGCAGAGTCAAGGAAAGTATGGAAAAAGCCATAAGCAATATAGACACTTGTGGAAATAGTAGTATCCATATGGAAGTAACCAGAGAGATTGGAGAGGATGAAGTGGTCAAAGCAAAAAGAGAGGAAAAAATTCCTCAGAATTTTAACAATAAAGTGAAGATTCTAAAAACCTCCAGAGAAGATGAAGGATCAGTACTTAAGTTGGCAGCAGACTTTTCATCAGCAACACTGGACGTCAGTAAGCAATGGAGTAATGTCTTCAGCATTCTGAGGGAAAATGATTTTGAACCTGAAGTTCTATGTCAAGTTAAATTAGCATTTAAGTGTGATGGTGAAGTAAGGACCTTTTCAGATACTCAAAGCCTCACCAATTTTACCAGCCAAAAACCATTTCTGAGAGAATTACTGAAGGGTATACTCCCACACAGTGAGACGATAAAGAAAGGAGGAAGAAGATACGGGATTCAAGAAAAAGTGGTAAGTAAATACGTCTATGGACTTTATGTATGAAGTATAATAGTTGGTAAAGTTATTTTGAAGTTTAAACCAATTTTTAAGAAATAATTCCTTAAAGGGGAGCCGGGGTGGCTCAGTTGGTTAAACATCCAAAGCTCAGGTTATTATCTCACAGTTGGTGAGTTCGAGCCCTGTGTTGGGCTCTGTGCTGACAGCTCAGAGCCTGGAGCGTGCTTCTGTGTCTCCTTTTCTCTGCCCCTCCCCTGCTCATGCTCTGTCTCTCTTTCTGAAAAATAGATAAATATTTAAAAGAATTCCTTTAAAAAAAAATCCTTAGACTGGGGCTCCTGGGTGGCTTAGTCGGTTAAGCGTCCGACTTTCGCTTAGGTCATGATCTTGCGGTTCGTGGGTTCGAGCCCCGCGTCGGGCTCTGTGCTGACTGCCAGCTCAGCCTGGAGCCTATTTCAGAGTCTGTGTCTCCCTCTCTCTCTGACCCTCCCTTGCACACGCTGTCTCTCTCTGTCTCCTAGAAATAAATAAAAAATATTTTAAAAAAATATTTAAAAAAATCCTTAGAAGTAAAGGCATGACATTAAAAGTAATGACTTAAGGGCTCTTTTAATGAGTGGCAATGGAAGCTTGAAATAGGTTAAGATTTGAGTTAGTCTTAGAAGAGACTCTACATATTCTTTATAGACCCTGAAAGAAAATGAATTTCTTTTCTTATTTTATATGTATTTAGGGGGAAAACAATAGAATAGTAGCTTTTAAAATACTAAGAGGGAAACATAGAAACAAATGAATTTGTGGAGTCCCTGGATGGTTCAGTTGGTTATGTGCCCAACTCTTGATTTCAGCTCAGGTCATGATCTCACAGTTTGTGAGTTCAAGCCCTGCATTGGGCTCTGTGCTTACAATGCAGAGCCTGCTTGGAATTCTCTCTGTGTCCCTCCCCTGCTCACTCTCTCTGTCTCTCTCTCAAATAATAAACTTAAAAAAAAATTAAAAATAAAGAAACATTCAATTAAAAGCCCTCATACACTAGGATTGTGAAAAAATTATCAGGTATAATTAGGTTGAAATTTCAATGTATAAAGTAGTTCTGCTAAGGCCTCTTTATTTACAATCAGGGAAATGCAAATCTATTTTACTAAAGCCTATCAGAGTGTTCGTTAATACTAATATCTAGCAATTGTCCACTCCATGTATAAAGGTTTTTGTTTCTTACGTTATATTAGAAAATATTCCCATGTTTATTGATTTCATTGAAAACACTGTATTTTCTGAATATTTTTCATATTCGCAATCTTAAAAGGTAATGCCTGTGGTATACTGTAGGGATTCCGTTTCTCTCTCTCTCTCTCTTTCTCTCTCTCTGTCTCTGTCTTTCATCTTGGATGTGTATTTCTTGTTTTTGTGTATGGTATAACATAGTAATCTAGTTTCATTCTTTTGCATGTGACTATCCAGTTTTCCTGGCACCACTTATTGAAGAGACTATCCCCATTCCTTGTTCTTGGCTTCTTTGTCCATAAACTAGTTGACCATATATACATGAGTTTATTCCTAGGCTCTGTTTACATTGACCTATGTGTCTGTTTCTGTGACATTATTGTATACCATACTTACTGTTTTAATTACTATAGCTTTGTAACATAGTTTGAAACCAGGGTGTGATGCTTTCTGCTTTGTTTCTTTCCAAGATTGCTACAGGTATTTGGGATTTCTTGTGGTTCCGTACAAATTTTAGAACTGTTCTATGAAAAATGCCATTGGAGTTTTGATAGAGATCATGTTGAATCTGCTAATTGCTTGCATAGTATAAACATCTAACAATACTAATTTTCCCAATCCATGAGCACAGAATATCTTTCTATTTATTTGTATCTTCAGAGGTCTGTAGCTTAAGCCAGTATTTTTTGATGGGTTCTCAGAAGAGTACCTAATTTCCCTGCCCTCTCAACATTTTCTAATATAATATCTTTGCAAAATGACAGTCTAGAACTAGGACACACACTTGGATCAACAGATTCTTTAGTTGAGAACCAGCATTTAATTTTAGAAATAACTATTCCCTGGAGATTTGCACAGATGAAGCACCTAACCTGTTCTGAACAGTCTGGGAAGGTTAAAGGACAAATAGCTATCAACCAACCCCAAATAGGGAAAGAAGAGTCTTTCGCAAAAGGTGAAAGATTTACATGATCTGAAGAGAAATCAGAGTAGAAGAGTCTTTTGTAACAGGGAGCATTAAGTGAAATATTCAGAGGCAAGAACAGGGTTTCAAAAAAATATTAGGAGTTAACTTTTATATATTAGAGACTTTGTCTTAAGTTCAGTACCTAGCTGTTCTATTTAACCGTCCACAGTAATCTGGAGTGGTGCATTAGATGCTGTTCTAGAGGGCAAGTTGAAGCACCAGTAGCACATGTGACAACTGGATTTAGGAACCTGTACTCTTTTTTTTTTTTTTAATGTTTTATTTATTTCTGAGAGAGAGCACGTGAGCAGGGGAGGGTCAGAGAGAGAGGGTGACAGAATCTGAAGCAGGCTCCAGGCTCTGAGCTAGCTGTCAGCACATAGCCTGACGCAGGGCTCGAACCCACAAACTGTGAGATCATGACCTGAGCTGAAGTTGGATGCTCAACCGACTGAGCCACCCAGGCGCCCCTAGGAACCTGTACTTTTAACCAAAGCATGCTTTCCTTCTGATCAGTGTGGCTGGAACTTGAACTGAAAGTGGGATCTATAAAAAATATTAAATACACTTTTGTTTCCTTTAGGAGAAAAGTAAATGTGAGTGGGGGGCACGGGTTCATAATATTCCTGAAGTTAGATAGCACAGTCTACTTCCCCTACTGTCCTGTATATATGCAGACATTCACAAATACAAGTTCTTCAGAGTCAGTCAGGCAGAGAAAACTTAAGTGTTGGGAATATAGAAGGAGCATTGTAAACATTATGACCTCATGGAAGTTTGTTGCAGGTGCAACACAGATAACAGGCATGACGGGATGATCATAGAGTAAACTTGACTTGTTTGGGGACCTAGCCATTAAAGAACAAGTATTACCTAAATAATTTTCTTTTCTTTTTTTTTTAATGTTTATTTTTGACAGAGAGATAGACACAGAGTTGTGAGCCGGGAAGGGGCAGAGAGAGAGGGAGACACACAGTCTGAAGCAGGCTCCAGGCTCTGAGCTGCCAGCACAGAGCCCAATGTAGGACTCAAACCCATGAACCACGATCTCATGACCTGATCAGACGCTCAACTGACTGAGCCACCCAGGCGCCCTCTGAATACTTTTCCAGATATTTCATAATTGTTAAAATGGCAGTCAAAATTAAATTTAGGGAGTGAAAGCATTAATCCCATTAAAAGACACATGATGCTATTTATTGATTTGTTTAATTTTTTACTTTCAGGGAAAAACTCTATTAGATTCAAAGCATGGAGCTAGGGGAGAAGTTGATGATGGCTTGAGCTTTCTATTTGTTAAAGAGGTAAAGGTTGCTGAGCCACAGGAGGTGAAGAACTTAGAGACTCAGGAGGAAGAATCTTCAGAGTGGGAGACAAAAGAATCCCCCGAGGAGGAAGAGACCTCAGAGCCCTCAGAGCTGGAAGGGGACGGAGAAGAGCCCTCAGAGCTGGAAGGGGATGGAGAAGAATCCTCAGAGCTGGAAGGGGACGGAGAAGAGACCTCAGATCTGGAAAGGGATGGAGAAGAGACCTCAGAACTGGATGAGGAAGAAGAGGCTTCAAGGCTGGAGAAGAGGGGAGAAGAGGAGGCTTCAGTATTATGTGAGAAACAGGATTCAACCTTTCAGTGTCATTCTTGGGTGAATACAAAATGTGGAGTTGAGGAAAAAACCAGCAATGGCTTGGAGATTGTTTTAATTAAAGAGGCAGAAGATTCTGAGCCAGAGGAGGAAGATTCAGAGTGGGAAATGGAAGCAGTCTTGTCGTGGGAGGAAGGAGAGGACTCTGAAGTAGAAAATGTAAAGCCTACCTCCCCAATTGAGAAAAAAGAGGCCTCATATGGACCTAAAGAAATTCCCTGTAATTATTTGGCTCCAAAGTTTGAGAAGGAAAAACTGGTCAAACACCAGATGTTACAGAAAATCCAGAATAAAGAAACTGCTACACCTAGAAACAGAGGAGGTGGGACAGTTTGTCCAACCTTGTGTTTGGCCTTTCCCTCAAAATCACTAGAGAGAAGTTCTAATAAGAAGAAAAGGCATTTATGTACAAAGTCAAGTACTCCATCAGGAATCCACAAATTTTTAAGGAAAATGGAGAAAGAGAGACAGAAAACTCTACAAACAGATAAGCAAACAGCTAGAGAAGCAGACTTAATGCAAGAAGCAGAAGAAAACTTTAGAAGAAGTGTAATTAACAACTTCAGAGAGATACAGGAGGAGGTTGCAAATATTAAAAATTACCTTCCAGAGGTCTTGGAAATAAGAAACTCGATAGATGTTCTCAATAACAGAATAGACATACTTGAAGAGAGAATGGACAATCTAGAAGATCGTATTGAAGAATTTTCTAAGGATACAATGCAAATGGCCAAACAGATAATAAATAGAGAAAGGTCAAGAGACATAGAGGATAGATCCAGAAGCTCCAACATCCGTTTGATAGGAATTCCAGAAAAAGATAATAACGAAAATGGAGCAGAGGAAATAATGAAGGAACTCATTGAAGAAAACTTTCCAGAACTAAAGGATTCAAGTCTTGAGATCGTTAGTGCTTACCGAATACCTAGTAAGATTGATAAGAAGAGACTCACTCCCAGACACATCTTGGTGAAATTCGGGAATTTCGGTGATAAAGAAAAGATCATAAAGGCTTGCAGAAAGAGAAGACAGATAACCTATAGGGGAACAAGAATCAGATTGACAGCAGACTTATCATTGGATACTTTAGATGCTAGAAGTAAGTGGAGCAGTATCATAAAAGTTCTGCAAACAAAAGGCTTTACACCTAAAATCCTATACCCGGCCAAATTGGCATTCGATTTTGAAGGTAAAACAAAGACATTTTTTGATACTGAAGAATTTACAAACTTTATTTCTTGCATACCCTCATTGAAAGAATTACTGGAGGATCTACCTTAGCTTTCTAGGATGACTATAAATACATGCACACAATATATATTACCTTCTTCCCACAGCAAAAATCAACAGGGAAAAGGTGAAAATAAAATGCCACATTTCTACCCAAGAGGATGGACTTCAAACAATGTACTTGGGGAGTAGGTGAAGGGAAGGTTACTTTGTTGGCATAGTTAAAGGGTGTTTTAAAATTAGTGTTCATCTTCGTAGCTTGCATAGGAGTGGACTTCTAAGCTATTGGGTACAGGGAAGGAATCTGTCACTGTAACCGTAGACAGGAAGAGATGGCGTAAAAGTAACAGAAAGGCATGGGGGGAAAAGATGACAGGATAAGTGAAATAGAAAAAAGATGGTAAAGTTGAACTTTTATCATGAGAAGAGTATTCAGTTTTATCATGATGTCAACCTTGAATCTTTATATTAAATGTTTTTCCTTTGAGTATGCTTCATGTGCTTTTTTTTTGTATTTTACACTTTCTAATCTATTTTGTCATTAATACAGTTAAGTTTTACATTTTATTACATAAATCCATGCAATGGAGAGGTGAAATCTCTTTCCTAGTGTTGGATATTCATGTATTTTCAATTGTTAGTCTAGGATAAAATGATTTGCAATGTATAGATAACTAAGAAGAAATTAAGAAAATGATGGAACCGTTTTACGGGTTTTGTTTCAAGGGCTTATTTAGTGTATTCAATTTACCAAAAAAAAAAAAAAAGAATCTAATATTTAAAATCTACTTTTTTTTCTCTCAGTTCAGTCCTTCCAACTCTGGCCTTCATGGGCCTTTCGGCAAAGTAATTAGCATTTTAAATGCCCTAGCCTCAATATGCCTGGCTTTGAGTTCTCATTTTACTGTGTGACCCCAGGCAAGTTACTAATGCTTCTTGAGTTCCGTTTCTTCATCTGTACCTGGGTTCATTCCTCACGGGTGTCTTACAAAATTCTGCAAGATGATATTTGTGTCCAACATAAAAGTCCTCAGTAGTTGGGAAATCCTGCTTCGTGGCCTTTAGATCTAAAGTAAGACTGGTTGCCCTCCCAGTTTGTTTATGTTTTTATTTATTTAAGGTTTTATTTTAAGTAATCTCTACACCCAATGTGGGGCTCGAAGTTATGACCCCAAAAGCAGGAGTCACATGCTCTACCAACTGAGCCGGCAAAGGCACACCTCACCCGGCAGTTGATTTTAGAGTGAGCACCACAGGAGGCCATTTTCAGTTACGTTGTGAGTCTGTGGGTCAGAAAACTGAAGATACTAATCATAGGCACTCCATTATCGCTCTCCTTTGCTGCACTGCATTGCTATTACTGGCTTTCAGGGTTTTGAAAGAGCATGAGTTGGGGAGGGGAAGAGAAGGAGGGTTATAGGATCTGAAGCAGGCTCTGTGATGACAGCAGAGATCCTGATGCAGGGCTTAAACTCAACTGTGAGATTATAACCTGAGCCAAAGTCTGATGCTTAACAGACTCAGCCACCCAGGCGCCCCTCCCAGTGTTTCTTTACTTTTTTGCTCCGCTAATGAAATGATACAGGATGTTGAGAAAATAGTACTGTCCCATGTACCTTTCACCCTTGGCCCCCAGTGGTAAAAGATCTTGCAACTAGTGTTAAGTCACAAGGAAGGATTTTTCTTTAGATCCTTTGGAGGGAGCATGATCCTGTCAATACCTTGGCTTCAGACTGCTAGTTTCCAGAATTGTGTGTTTTTGTTTCAAGCCGCCTACTTTGTCATGGTTTGTTACGGCAGCCCCAGGAAACTTACATAGTTTGTGAACTCTTGTTTGATGCCCATGCACTGCTTTCTTCTAGACTAATAGCCTATTTTTGTAGAGATATGTGGGTGGAAAATTATCGGAGGTCAAGGAACAATTCTGCTGATGCTGAAAACACTTAGTGACCAGATTAAGACAAGCCTGTTCTTCTGTAATTCTCTCCAACTCGGATGCTTACATTGACCTACTCCTACAAAATCCAAACCCCCTTTCTTGTGGGATTTACCTGAGGATAGTATTTAAGCTGCTTTTTCCACTGGACTGTGGAGGGGTAAGAATTTTTAGCACAAAAGTAGCCTGTAGTGGGGGCTCTGGCTGCTTCAATTGGTAGAGCATGCAACTCGATCTTTGGGTTGTAAGTTTGAGCCCCAAGTTGGGTGTACAGATTACTTAAAAAAAAATTTTTTTTTTGAGAGAGTGCAGTTAGGGGAGGGGTGGAGAGAGGGCAATAGAGGATCCAAAGCAGGCTCTGTGCTAACAGCAGTGAGCCCAATGTGGGGCTCAAACTCAGGAACCAGGAGGACCACGACCTAAGTCAAAGTCCCATGCTAATGTCTGACTCTTGATCTCAGCCCAGCTCTTGATCTCATGATTTGTGAGTTTAAGCCCCACTTTGGGTTCTGCTCTGACACTGGGAAGCCTGCTTGGGATTCTGTCTCTGCCTCTCCCCTCCTTGTGCCCTCCCTCTCTTAAAAAAATAAAGAAGAGGGGCGCCTGGGTGGCACAGTTGGCTAAGCGTCCAACTTCATCTCAGGTCATGATCTCACGGTTCGTGGGTTCGAGCCCCGTGTCGGGCTCTGTGCTGACAGCCAGCTCAGAGCCTGGAGCCTGCTTCAGATTCTGTGTCTCCCTCTCTCTCTGACCATCCCCTGCTCACGTTGTCTGTCTCTCAGAAATAAAAAACATTAAAAAAAAAAAAAAAAGACAGTTGGTAATATCCTTTATTCCCTGCTACTCTTAAATCTGTACAAAACCTCTTGTAGTTTCCCTTTAATCTGGCCCTCATTCCTAGGTAACCTTCCCTGAAAAGGGTTCCCATCCAGTAATAGAAGTCATGTAGGTTGTTGATGTTATTTAAAGTATGTTCTTTTGTGAATGATGGCGTTTTAATTTATGTGAGTGGAATTTGTGCTTTGGATCTTCTTTTACTATTAATAAAAGATGCATATATTGGTATGCACATAAAACTCAAAGATTTCTAATGAATTTTACAATGTGCATCCACCCTATTTTATCACTTTTCTAGTGGTGGACACCCAGGCGGCTCCAACCCCCTCCTCTATGCCATGCTGCTTCTGAACACCTTTGTCCCTGACCCCTTATGGACCTCAGTAAGAGTACCTATTGGCTCCTGAAGTGAGCTTTTGCTTAATTTCTCTCAGTATTGCCAGCTCCTTCTTCACTGTGGTTCCGTTTTGTGAAAATGCATGAGGACCACCGAGATCAGGATGAACCCACAGTATTCATCCAGACCTAGCTACGATGAAGGGGTCAGGCACCATGGCCAGTATTTCACACACTCAGAGGCTGTTGGGAGTGGGAAAACTTTATGTTGTTAAAAAAGGAAGGCTCCATCTGCCTCCGTTGACAGTTCTTGGCATGGGAAACTACTAGCAGGACATCTTATGTTCTGGTTTTGGGGAACATATGGGGTGTCTCTGGTTGGTCCCAAGTTGGAAATGGGAGCAAACAGGGAATTTGGTAGTCCTTGACTGAGTCTGACCATCCTTGGCCAGTTGCTACAAAGGTGGTTTGGCTTCTCAGGCTAATTGCTATAAAAGTTGTTGGTCAGAGTTGTGTTGCCACAAATACTTTGGTCATCATTTGTATATTTGACTGGAGTTCCCACTTCTACATCCCCACTCAACCTTTTTTAAGTTTTTTTATTTTGAGAGTGAGAGAATGTGAGCAGAGGAGGACACAGAGAGAGAATCTCTTGAGAGAATCTCAAGCAGGCTCCACACTGTCAGTGCAGAGTCCAGTGCCAGGCTCAGTCTCACAAACTGACTTCATGACCTGAGTCAGGATCAAGAATTGGACGCTTAGGGTGTCTGGAGCACCTGGATGACTGTTGGTTAAGTGACTTTAGCTCAGTTCATGATCTCGTGGTTTGTGAGTTCAAGCCCCAAGTTGGGCTCTGTGCTGATAGCTCAGAGCCTGGAGCCTGCTTGAGAGTCTTTGCTTTGCTCTCTGCACCTCCCCCACTCTTTCTCTCTCTTTTTCTCTCTCTGAAAATGAATGAATGAATGAATGAATAAATAAAGTTGGACGCTTAACTGACTGAGCCACCTAGGTAACCCCTCACTCAACTGTCTAATATTTCCCGAAATAATGGATGTCCCATTAATGGGAAAAATAGTATCCCATTGTTGTATATTTTCATTTCTCTAATTACTGAAGTTGAGAAGCTAGCTGTCCCTATATTTTTTAGTCATTTATGTTTCGCCTTCTGTTGCTAACTCTTAACCTTTGGTATTTTATCAATGACCAAAAAAACCTCACAAAACTCTTTTTTTCCCTTAAGTAATCTCTACATCCAACATGGGGCTTGAACTCACAATTTCAAGATTAAGAGTCACATGATTTACGGACTGTGCCAGTCAGGCACTCAAGGCTCTTTTCTTTTGATTGTTGATTTATAAGGCTTTGTATGTCTGGATAGTAATCTCATATTTTTAGAGGGTACAAACACATTCTCCCAGTTCATTACTCATTTGTTAATTTTGGCTGCTGTATCTTGTTTGAATAGAAATCCTTAGTATTTTATGTAGTCAAACCAATAATTGTTTCTGCCTTCCGTTTCATGCTTTTAAGTATTCTTTTAAGAATTCCCTTCCTGGGATGCCCGTGGGGCTCAGCTGGTTAAGCTTCTGACTCTTGGTTTTGGCTCTGGTCATGATCTCATATGAGTGAAATCATGGTATTTGTCTTTCTCTGACTGACTTCTTTCATTCAGCATAGTATAATCTAGCCAACTGAGCCACCCAGACACCCTAATTTATTTTATTTTATTTTACTTTATTTTAAAAAAATTTAAATGTTTTTTTACTTCTGAGAGAGAGAGAGGCAGCATGAGCAGGGGAGGGGCAGAAAGAGGAGACACAATCTGAAACAGACTCCAGGCCCTGAGCTGACTGTCAGCACAAAGCCTGATGCGGGGCTTGAACCCACAAACCGTGAGATCATGACCTGAGCCGAAGTCGGACACTTAACCGACTGAGCCACCCAGGTGCCCCTCCCCTCATTTATTTTTAATTGTGGTTACAATCACAAAGCATTAAATTTACCATCTTAAACATTTTTAAGTATACAGTTTAGTGTTCAGTATATTCACATCGTTGTGCAACAGATCTCTACAACTTTATCTTGCAAAACAAACTGTCTTTTCCCTCTACCCTTTCTTTCCCCCAGCAACAGCTTTCTACTTTGTTTTTATGATTTTGATTACTTTCTTTCTTTCATTTTTTAGAGACAGTATGAGTGGGGGAGGGTCAGAGAGGCAGTCAATCCGAAGCAAGCCCTGGGCTCTGAGCTGTCGGCACAGAGCCCAGTGAGGGGCTCAACTCAAGAACTGTGACACCGTGACCTGAGCTGAAGTCGGCCACTTAACTAAGCCACCCCAGTGCTGATGAGTGACATCATCAGTGTATTCGTGACTGGCTTACTTACTATGATGTCCTCGAAATTCATCCGTGTTGTAATATGTGACTGGATCTCCTTTTTTTAAGGCTGCATATTCTATTGTGTGTATATAAATACATTTCCTTTATCCATCTATTAGTGGACATTTGAGTTTATACCTCTTGGCTATTGTGAATAATGCTGTAATGAACATAAGTGTGTATGTCAATATCTCTTAAGGTTCTGCTTTGAGTTCTTATGGATAAATACCCACAAATGGAATTGCTGGATCATATGGTAATTTTTAATTTTTTTTAAGAGGTTTGATATTGTGTTACATAGCGGCTGTACCATTTACATTCCTAATTGCCTCCAGATTTTTAAAGAAACATGAACACCCTAGGGACTAAATCCCTACCCACATCGTGTCCTTGTCTGTGTAAGTAGCATATGAAGAGCGTTAGAAGGTACCAGCAGATCAACAAATTCTTTGCAACAAACCTTGAATGGTTTCCAGCCGTTCTCAGAAATTAATTGCTTCCTGCAAATCTGCATAGTCTGGGAAGTCAAAGAAGACTTAAAGGAAGTGATACCCATACTAAGCCTGTAGGTCCTAGAAGTTAGATGGGCAAAGGCAAAAAGAAGGGCTTCCAGGTAGATAGGCAGCCTGGAAAACCCAGCACTGAGAGGACTTGACTCCTGCAGACAATTCCTATCGCTTCCTTCTGGCTCAAGCCTAAAGCTCTTCTAAAAAAAAAAAAAAAAATCCACGTTTTTGACTTCCTATTTCTTTGTTAGTTTTTCTTTGGAAGTATGTGGTAATCTCTCCCCTAGACAGGCTGCACATGAGACTGAGATGACCATCGCAAGGTAGAAACTCAATACCAAGGGTCTGAACATCTTTTTGCTAAGAGAGACAGTCTGTGATTGTGTAGACTTTATGTTCTCAGTGGGAGAGCCAGGCATTAAAGAAAGAATTGTGAGTTACATAAAAGGGAAAGTGCAGTATGTTCTCTGGGAACCTATAGAAAGGGGGCTGAGAATTCTTGGAAGGTTTATCATAGGAAATACACTCAAGACATGGAAGAAATCAAGAAAGATTGATAGAGAACAGCCACACCTAATCTTGGAATCCTAAGGGAAAAGTTTTGATTTCTTGCTGAATTCACACAAGATTAGTAAGGAGCATGTTTTACTTTTGCCAGTTTTGAGGGTCAGATCAGTGCAGTACAGATCCTCCCACTCAAGTCTGAAGGAGAAGCTGCTAAAAGTGAATAATTTGAGGTTTCTTGCCTTAGAGGTCTCCAAACTGCATAGTGGAGTCTCCGAGCCAGACAGGGATGACCAGGGTTCCTAAGCCTAAGGACAGTGCCTGGGAAGCAGAATCAGAAGGTGACAATTTAGAGGGGGTGGGATTCTGTGATGTGCTGAGGGTACCTGCATCTTGTGAAAGGGAAGGGAGGGAAAATTATCCATCACTTACCACTGAAACATTGTTTCTGTTAGAACATTGCTTTTTTTTTTTTTAAGTTTATATATTTTGAGAACATGGGAGGGGGAGAGAGAGAATCCCAAGCAGGCTGTGCACTGTCAACTCAGAGCCTAATGCGGGGCTCAAACTCATAAACTGCGAGATCATGATTTCGACTGTGCAGCAATCAAGAGTCCGATGCTTCACCAACTGAAGCACCCAGGCGCCCTGAGAGCAATGATTTTTTACAAAGTCATTTGTAGGGGCCACCTGAGTGGCTCAGTTGGTTATGTGCCAGGCTTCGGCTCAGGGCATGGTCTTGCAGTTGTGGGTTTGAGCCCCATATCAGGCTCTGTGCTGGCAGCTCAGAGCCTGGATCCTGCTTCCGATTCTGTGTCTCCCTCTCTCTCTGCCCCTCCCCCAGTTGTGCTCTGTCTCTCTCTCACACAAAAATAAACATGTTTTAAAAATTACAAATTAAAATAAAAAGTGTTTTGCTTCCCTTGTACAATTTTAGAGCACAACGAATTTTATTTTCTGCATATGTTCCTTAAATAGTATCTTTTCATTAAAAGTCTTTGTAACCATCATTTTAGTTGCTGCATGATCCCTCAGATAAGTATAAGATAATTTGTTAAGTCTTCCTTCTGCCTTTGGACATTTTGGTTTCACTTTTGTAGTCAGCATAAGCATTGAATTGGAAGTTTGTAAGATGAGAATGTTTCCTTTGTTCAGCCTTACAAGACTCCTGCTGTAGGACTGGAATGAAAGCGCGATCATTTTATGGCCTTTGCTAAATATTATCCATATTCCTTTCAAAAAACAGCGTTCGCGGTTTTGGCTGTCTCAACTCAAAGGGCCAGCTTCTCACCCCTGGCTGCCAACAAAGGATGTAATTGAAAACACATTACAATAGGAAAGAGTGGTACCTTGTAACTCTCAAAATTCTAGTGAGATTACAAACCTGGTTGCATTACATCACTGGGTATTGTGATGAGGCTCCCTGTGCACCTATTCATCCACTTGTAGACAGGGATTTTTTTTAAGTTTATATCTTTAAGTGTGTTCTCTCACCTTTTCCTGTATTGCTGAAGAACCGGGTCTCCTCCTCCCCACTAAATCTTTTATCTCCTCTAGTTTCATGTCTTTAACTAGGTTGGTTTTAGCCTTTGGCTCATTTACATTAAATATCCTTCATTGTATTTCCTTCTAAAACTTACTTAATTTTTTGTTTTTGGGCACCCTAGGCGCCTCAGTTGGTTGAGCGACCTACTTTTGGTTTTGGCTCAGGTCATGATCCCATGGGTCGTGGGATTGAGCCCCGCGTTGGGCGCTGCATGGAGCTCTGTGCTGTCAGCCTGCTTGCGAGTCTTTTCCTCTCTCTGCCCCTCACCCACTTGTGCTCACGCACACTTTCAAAATAAACTTTAATTTTTTTGTTTCATTTCTTTTACCAATATTTACCTTTTTCTCGTTAATATTAGTTTAATTCCTCTCTTTTATTTTCATTTTCTATTTCACTTTAGGGTTATATTTTTGTCTCCTTGCTCTTCTGTTTCATTTTAGTTTGTGTTTAGAGCAGAACTAGAGAAGACAGTTCTCTAGGGTAGAAGTGTGGAGAGGACCTAGGGGGTTTACAAGCAAATTTTGAGGCCACACTGCCCTTAAAACTCCCCCTCATCCTAATCCCTGTGCAGTGGGGACCCTCCCCTCGCCCCAGCCCACAAAAGGAGTCCAAGAAGCTGAGGGAGGAGCCTGTTCAGAGAGCTTGCCCCTCCCCTTCCCTTCTAGCCAGGCTCCCAGAATTTCCTGGCTAAACCGCTTGGAGCCCTATATGTACTAGGGCTTTCCAGCACCTCATACCTACCTAACTTGCTAAAAATTGATATGCATATCTTTGGGCCCTAGACATGGGCAAGGACTGAGTGTGGTTGCTTGGGGAGACGTGTGGATGAGTCTCGAGGTCCACCTGTATGTGATAAGAACCCTCCAAAGAATGCACAGCAGGTAGGAAGAGAAGGAGTTTGGCGGTGGGGCGGAGATGATTCTCCTGTTCCCATGATCTGGTATGCAACTCGGACAGGCCTGAGAATTCTGAACTAGAACGTGGCATTCATTCTATGTGCTCATGAAGGCATATTTCTAGTACTGTGCTAGGTTTATAACTTTTAAATGTTCAGGTAGGATATGTGGGCCTCCATTTGTACTCCTGCTCCACAGTTAGAGGGGAGCTGTTCTGATTTACTGCAACCTGGGAGCTTTTGAAGGGTTACATTTAGGGGACTGTCCTGATCAAAACCATGCTCAGAGACTTTGGTGGTAAGTTTTTAAAAAATGGAATTAGAAAATACTAGGATAAAGAAGGAGGTAGTTAAAGCTTAAGGGGAAAAAGAAGACACCATTAAAAAGAGATACAAATTAAATACAGAAAAATTATTTTTACCTTTAGTCAGAGGTAAAGAATAGAAACAAAGGTAGAAGTTTTAAGATTAAGAGGATAAAATGATGTATACCTTAAACTTCTACACAGTGTTATACGTCAGTTCTGTCTCAAAAAATTGGGGGAGGGGGTCGCCTGGGTGGCTCAATCAGTTGAGCGTACGACTCTTGATTTTGGCTCAGGTTATGATCTCAGGGTTGTGGGACCAAGTCCTGCATCAGGCTCCACGCTGAGTATGGAGTCTGCTTAAGATTCTTTGTCTCCCTCCCTCTGCCCTTCTCCCCCACTCACACACTCTTTCTCTCCTTAAAAAGAGAATGATTAATTTAACAAAAAGGACAGAGAGTTCAAACAACACAGAAGCAACAGAATGCATCCAGGTGACGTACTCCAGCGCATTCTTACTCACCGAGCAGGCTGCATTCTTCATACAGTCCTTTCTTTCAAGGTTTTCACTTTGAAGGCAAAAGCCAAACTTCTAGTTTAAGCTGATGGTTTCCAGATTCAGGGATGTTTTTTTGAGGAGCCACACAGATTTGCCGCACCTGCCATCCCAAGGTAAAGTAGTATTTTGGTCCGTGATGTCAAAGCCACACACTGTATCAGCTTAAGTTCTTCAAAGGAAATACAAAAACCTTGGGACCTTGAACTGCTAAACAGATCTCCCACCGCAGTGCTGCCCAGCCTTGGGTAAGATACTGCACGACTTTTCCTTCTCTGTTTCTCTTCTTTATCATTTTGGTTTTACATCGAATTCGTTTTTTAATCATCAAAGCTAAAGACATAGCAAAAACATAATGACACTATCACTTGAAGCTTATCTCTGCTGTTCACCACTTAGTCATGATGACACGGTAACTATAGCAAAAAGTCCAAGGAATTATTCACCCTCTCAAGCACACCAGTGGAATTGCTAATACACTGGGCATTTAGAAGAAAGTGGCAGTGAGTCGTCTTATTAAGCTTTTGAGAAAATCTATCAATTCAGAAGTGGAAAACCTGTGTGAGATTTTCTTTCTTGTTTGGTAACAAGATCATTAACCCTTTAGTTGTTGCATACTGTTGAAAGAGTAGAGTAAGCAAGAGTACTGGAGAATACATTTGAAACATGAAATACTGTACTGTAACTTTCATAGGCACAAGGTTGAAGTTTTGAGCAAGCCTAGATGATCCCCAGTTTTCATCAGAACCATAAATAGACCAACATCTAAATAAGCAGTTACCCCAGAGGCCCCTGACTGGCTTAGAAGAGCATGTGACCCTTGATCTCAGGGTCATAAGTTGGAGTCCCACGTTGAGTGTAAAGACTACTAAACAAACAGCACTCTGACCTATTCAGAGCTTTTAGAATGAACCTGTTATACTTTGTTTTCTGTTTTTTTTTTAATTTTTAACATTTATTCATTTTTGAGAGAGATAGAGTGCGAGTGGGGGAAGGGCAGAGAGAGAGGGAGACACAGAATCCAAAGTGGGCTCCAGGCTCTGAGCTGTCAGCACAGAGCCTGACGCGGGGCTGGAACCCACAAGCGGTGAGATCATGACCTGTGCCGAAGTCGGCCGCTTAACCGACTGAGCCACCCAGGCGCCCTGAACCTGTTATACTTTGAACGTTCATGTAGGCACTATAAAGATAGTGACTGTGCATCACTTATCTGAAATTTCTTGCCCGCCTTCATGATGTTAGCCTTTTTTCCCCCAATGTTAGCCATGACTTCCTAAAAAGTCAGCATCTTCTGGGTACAGTTCACCTGGTAAAACCTGCCTGTCCCGTCTGCAGTCAATAATGAGATCAGCAGCCATCTTTTCCCCTCCATTCTAACACGCCATCCAAACAAAATTCAGATTGGCACATCAGAGAGGCAAAGTTCTCCAGTCTCCCGATTGCGTAGAACAGTGGGGGGGTGGGGGGGGAACCAGAATGTCTTTAGCTGTAACCCTTGTAATAGCCTGTCTGCAAATAACTGTTGGCAGCGTACCACCTCAGCCCTGTGAGGAAGCCTGCAAAGGAAGAAGGTCTTGGAAACCGTGGTGTCCAGGATGCCCCAATCAGCGGGGTGTGCAGTTGAGGTGCCCCCACGGATGTGTGGAATGGAATGGTCGAGGGGACATACTGTGCCCACTCAGACCCTGAAACTGACAGCACGAGATCCCAGCAGCAGCACTGCCCCCTTCTTGAAGGCCAAGTTCCTCACAGATTTGTCTGACTTCTAAAGAAAAAAATTTTGTTACAAAAGTTTCTGTTACTAAGCTACGCTTTGTGCACCTTAAACTCCTTGGGTTTATGGCTCTTCTACAATTATGAAATGGAGACAGATTTACTTCTGAATACAAAGAGAAATTAAAAGCCAGTGAAATTAAAAGCATTAATATAGCCATATCTACAATGTTGTTCTTTTGGAATTTAATAGTCGTTCACAGCATGATCACCATCATCCTACCCACTCCAGAACAGGCTCTCCAGGATTCTGCCTGTCTTTGGGCCATCTAATTCTCACAGGGTATTCTCTCTTCCGACCCATTGCTTTCCCCCAGCTTGCCAAGACAGAAGCAGCTCTCGTACCGAGCTGGAAACCTAGAAGATGCTTATGTTAGGCTATTTTTCCTCATCTGCTCCAAATTAAAACCTAAAATTACTTAAAGGTGATTTAAGAGAACACGTGGTCTCCCTCCCCCAGATCCATTATTTGAAAAACTATAAACTTTGCAGGCAAACTCAAAAAATTAACATAGTAACAACTTGGTACAAGAAGTGTACCTGGGTGGCTGGGTGGCTGAGTCAGTTGGGCGTCTGACTCTTGATTTCGGCTCAGGTCATGGTCCCACAGTTTGTAGGTCCGTTGGGCTCTGGGCTGACAGGGTGGAGCCTGCTTCCGCTGTTCCTCTCCTCACATTTTCTCTCTCTTTCTCTCTCTCTCTCTCTCACTCACTCAGAATAAAACAAACTTAAAAATAAAAAGACTCCAACAACAATAAAGAACAATTAAAAAAGAAAGAAGTGAATCTCCAAAGCAAGATCTTTGCTGTCTCACACAGAGGGGTGTGGTCCTGCCCCCTCCAGCCCCAGAGCCCCTCTCACCTCTGCTAGGGGTTTAGGAACAGAAGAATCTGTGTTCCAAGCAGAGCCTCAGTGCACCAGGGGCAGAAAGCTCATGGGTCTTTAGGGGTTTTAATCATCATTGCCTGTTAATGCTTCTAGTGATTCCAGATTTGAGCGTGGCCGCCTGGCAGTGGGTCTCTCCAGACAAAGATGGGGCTCTGCTGGGAGAAAAGGTATATGTCAAACTCTGCATTCAAGAATTTATATTCTTGGGGCGCCTGGGTGGCTTAGTTGGTTAAGCGTCCGACTTTCNACAAGTTTAAAAATTAAATCAAGGCAACAAAAATTTTAAAGAGACTGTCACTGGTTTCTGTCTTCCCTCATTACACTTCCCCATCCAGCATCTCTGGACCGGCAGCTCTGCAAATGTATTGCACTCTTCCTTTGCCTAGCCCATAGGCTGCGCCCCTGAACTTCAAAGCCCTCCTCTCCATTATCACCTGGAAGTTCCTTCCACTTGGCAGTTGGTATCACCTCCTCCAGGAAGCTCTCTTCAGCCCCAGCCCGGAGACAGGCACTCAGTAATTGAAAGGCCACATTGGCGAGACCTGGAAGACTAATGGTCTTCTGTAGGCAGCACGGTGCTTGGCTGGAGCTTTGCTTGCTTGCTTGCTTCCTTTCTTCCTTTCGCCTGCCTGCCTGCCTGCCTGCCTGCCTTCCTTCCTTCCTTCCTTCCTTCCCTTGCTTCCTTCCTTCCTTTCGCCTGCCTTCCTTCCTTCCTTTCGCCTGCCTTCCTTCCTTCCTTTCGCCTTCCTTCCTTCCTTCCTTCCTTTTGCCTGCCTGCCTTCCTTCCTTCCTTCCTTCCCTCCCTTCCTTCCTTTCGCCTGCCTTCCTTCCTTCCTCTTGCCTTCCTTCCTTCCTTCCTTCCTTCCCTTGCTTCCTTCCTTTCGCCTGCCTGCCTTCCTTCCTTCCTTCCTTTCACCTTCCTTCCTTCCTTTCGCCTTCCTTCCTTCCTTCCTTTCGCCTTCNTTCCTTCCTGCCTTCCTTCCTTCCTTTCGCCTTCCTTCCTTCCTTCCTTCCTTCCTCCCTTCCCTTGCTTCCTTCCTTCCTGTCGCCTTCCTTCCTTCCTTCCTTCCTTTCGCCTTCCTTCCTTCCTTCCTTCCCTTGCTTCCTTCCTTCCCTTGCTTCCTTCCTTTCGCCTTCCTTCCTTCCTTCCTTCCCTTGCTTCCTTCCTTTTGCCTTCCTTCCTTCCTTCTTTCCTTCCTTCCTTCCTTCCTTCCTTCCCTTCCTTCCTTCCCTTGCTTCCCTTGCTTCCCTTCTTCCTTTTGTCTGCCTGCCTGCCTTCCCTCCCTCCCTCCCTTTTCTTCTTTCAACTAAAACCCACCGAGGTGGGGCCTGAACTCACAACCTCCAGAGATCAAGAGTCTCATGTTCTGACAGAGCCAGTCAGCCCTTGGCTGTAGGGTTGTTTTTTTTGTTGTTGTTAATGTTTGTTTATTCTTCAGAGAAAGGGCCACAGAGCATGAGCGGGGGAGGGGCAGAGAGGGAGGGAGACAGAATCTGAAGCAGGCTCCAGGCTCTGAGCGTCAGCACAGATTCCGACGTGGGCCCGAACCCACAATCTGCAAGATCATGACCTCAGTCCAAGTCAGATGCTTGACCAGCTGAGCCACCCAGGTGCCCCGGCTGTAGCTTTTTAAATGCTCTCTTAGGTCGGGATTGGCCCCAAGCTGGCACGTTGCTGACATAGCAGGTGATACTCCCACCAAAAACCTGCCAGCCAAGTGGGGACTAATAATGATAAGCTGTCAGTTTCCTAGACAAGCCCTTAAAAAACAGCAGGTCCTGAAAATGGAGTGTTTACACTCACCTCCACTCCCAACCTGATTTCTTTATATTCCACACGAAAAATTTTTAAGTGTCTTAAAAGGTGTTTTGGGAAGTGCTCACTTTTCTTGGGCAGTGACTTGTCCCTGCCCCACTGATCACCACCTTCTCCCGCGGCTTCTCTGTGTCATTGCCTTTCTCTCCTTCCTGCTTAGCCTTAAGTCCATCTCATGGAGCCAGGGCTAGAAACAAACATCAGATTGGCTCGAAGTAAAGTGTCACCACAGTCTGTTGTCCCCTTTGTGTGCCAGAGGAGGGAGTTGTAGAGAACGGGCGGAACAGGTGAGGCTGGACGCCTTACTGGCTTGAGTCATCTCCTTCCAATTTATGTTTAAATCTGCTATTCTTTCTTCCTTCAACTATCTGAAGTGTATTTAACAGCTCTTTTAGATTTTTCTAGTAGCTTTACTTTGGGAGGGAGTTCTCCCGTTTAAGTATGTGAATTGTTCTTAACGGCATTGGAGGTCTTCACATGTATTAGACTTCCTGCTTAAGAGCTTTCTCCTTACATGACTTGGTTTGTGGAGGTCTCCATTTGGGGCAACTCCATTTGGTTGCCTCTGCTTGGGTTTTGTTTTTTTTGTTTTTTTTAAACGTTTATTTATTTATTTTTAGAGAAAGAGAGCATGAGCAAGGGGGGGGAGAGAGAGAGAGAGAGAGGATCCTGCTAACAGCAGGCTCCATGCTGTTAGCAAGGAGCTCAATGCAGGCTTGATCCCATGAACTGCAAGATCATGACCTAAGCCAAAATCAAGAGTTGGACACCCAACCAACTGAGCCACCCAGGAGGAGCCCGAGGTGGGGCTTGATCCCACAAGCTGAGAGATCATGACCTGAGCAGACATCAAGAGTTGGCCACCCAACCAACTGAGCTACCCAGGCTCCCCTTTGTTAGTTTTTAAAATAATCTCTTTGCTCACTTATTTTTCTAGTAGGCTTATGCTGTTGGGTTTTTTTTAGATGTGCAGTCATATGCTTTGTAAATAATGACACTTTTGCAACCTCCTTTCTTTTACTTACACATTTTAATCCAGTCCTTTTCTATTGTCAGGAGCTTCTAGAACAATAATCAATAACACTGTTACTATTAGGCCCTTGGTTGAAGCTGACTGGAACAGATATATTTCTAATATTTTAGCATTTAAACTTTATAAACAATTTTTAAATTTATTTCTGAGAGACAGTGTGAGCAGGGGAGGGTCAGAGAGAGAGGGAGACAAGAGAATCTGAAACAGGCTCCAGGCTCCGTGCTAGCTGTCAGCACAGAGCCTGATGTGGAGCTTGAACCCACGAACCATGAGATCATTACCTGAGCCGAAGTCGGATGCTTAACCGACTGAGCCACCCAGGCACCCCTGTTTTAGCATTTTAAACACATCCTGGCTTTGGTTTTTAGACTTTCACTAAGATAAAGGAATACTTTTTATTTTCATTTTTTTTGAAATATTTTATTTATTATTTGGGAGAGAGATGGGGGGAGAGAGGGAGAGAGAGAAAGAGAGTGAGGAAGAGAATCTCAAATAGGCTCCATGCTCAGTGCAGAGCCTGACACAGGACTCGATTCCACAACCCTGGGATCTCAACCTTAGCTGAAATCAAGAGTCAGGCACTCTATTCACTGAGCCACCCAGGTGCCTCTTAAAGATATTTATTCATTTATTCATTCATTCATTATTTTTTTTATGTTTATTTTTTTTTAATTTTTTTTTAATGTTTTATTTATTTCTAGTTGTGTGTGCAATNAAGTCGGACGCTTAACCGACTAAGCCACCCAGGCGCCCCTTTTAATGTTTATTCTTGAGACAGAGGGAGAGAGAGAGAGCATGCGCATGAGTGAGGAGGGGGCAGAGAGAGAGGGAGACACAGAATCTGAAGCAGGCTCCAGGCTCTGAGCTGTCAGCACAGAGGCCAATGTGGGGCTCAAACTACCAACCATGAGATAATGACCTGAGCTGAAGTCAGATGCCCAACCAACTGAGCCACCTAGACGGCCCTTAAAATTTTTATTTTTAGCCACTCTCTACACCCAATGTGGGGCTGGAACTCACAACCCTGAGATTGAGAGTCACATGCTGTACTGACTGAGCACACCTATTTTCATTTTATTAAGAAGTCTATAAGGAGAAATAGGTGTAGAAAGCTTAAATGCAGTTTTGATAATAAAGGTAATCATGGTTTCTCTCTTGACTTACTTAAAATTAATTTATATTACTAAATTTCTTAATATGGGACCATCCTTGATTCCTGAAATGAAACTTACTTGGTTTCAGGGTGTTATTTTAATGTACTGTTGGCTTGATTTGATGTATACAATTTATATGTGGTTTGTATGTGTATATTCTCAGACTTTTTTTCAAATCGCTTTACAAGTAAAAATTATCTGCAGTTTTGTCTTTATAAAGTTCTCAGATCGGTCATTTTTCAGTTTTGTAAAATGAGTTAAGATATTTCTTATACTTCTCCATGCTCTTGAATAGTTTAAACAGCATCAAAAAATCTGTTCATTCAGTATTTGAAGATTCACATGTGAAATGATCTGGGACTGATTGGAGGAGAATTGTCTTTATTTCTACATGTTATTTGCTTGTTTAGGGTTTCCATGTGTTTTCAACCCAATTTTGGGAATATATATTTTCATAAAAGATCATCAGTTTTATTCAAATTTCAAATGTATTAAATTATAGTGGTATATAATGGTCTTGTACTTACCTATATTTCCTCTATGGCAAGTTTTCCTTTATCCTAATTTTCTGTTTTTGTGTTCTCTTCCCTGTTTCTTCTGTAAGGCTAGCTAGCGACACCCATATTGTTCAGTGGTTTAGCTTTTTGATTTATAAACTCACTTTTTTTCTTAATCATTGATTTCTGATTTTAATTTTATTGCTATTCCTTTTTTACTTTCTTTAGGCTTATTTCATTGTTTTTCTAACTTCTCAGGTGACTCTTCATGTATTTTTTCTGTTACCAGCAGTTACTGTATAATGGGATTTTCCTCTGAGGTAGTGATATTTGCGATGTGTTGACCTTCTAGTATATCATACCCACTGGAGGTGGCCTTTTGGGATTTACTTACTTACATGTATTTTGCTACTTCAAACCTAAAGGACTAAATAAGGAACCTAGGTGAGATCTGAACATGCAGAAATTGGGGACAAAAAGACTGTAATAGTGGTGGAAACAATGTAAGCAAGTTCTCAGAGGCCAGAAGAGCAAAGAGGTAGCGTTAAGCTAGAGGGTATGTCAGGTAGGGTAGTGATGGATGTTTGGAAGCCAGACCACACCGGATCTTGAATCCAGGGCTAGAGTTTAGACAAGTTCTGTAGGCAGTGGGGAGCCATGAGATCAGAAGGAATTTAGGCAGGTGCCTGGACCAGAGTGTTGGACACAGTCAAAATGGATAGGGCCTCAGGTACTCCAGCATGGTTGTTACTCAAAAGCAGGTGGGATGAGTAGAGTTCGAGAGGATCAGGAAAAAGTGTTATGAGTGGGAGTGATTTAGAAGAAAGTAATCATAGGAGTTCTGAGGGTTTTGAGGAGAGAAGAGAAGATAAAAGTTGAGGATGAAACCTTCCCTTTTTTTTAAGTTTTTAATTTTAATTCCAGTGTGGTTAACAGACAGTTTTCTATTAGCTTCAGGTGTACAATATAGTGACTTGACAATTGTATACATTACCCGGTGTTCATCTTCCACAAGTGCCCTCCTTAATCCCCACACCCATCTCCCTTCTGGTAACCATCAGTTTGTTCTCCATAGTTAAGAGTATTTCTTAGCTTGTGTCTCTCACTTTTACCCCCATTGCTCATTTGTTTTATTTAAGTTCCACAGATGAGTGAAATCATAGGGTATTTGTCTTTTTCTGACTGACTTCACTTAGCATTTTACTCAAAGCTCCATCCATGTTGTTGCAGATAGCAAGATTTCATTCTTTTTTATGGCTCAGTAATATTCTATTATATATATGCACCACATCTTCTTTATCCATTCATCAATTGGTGGACACTTGGGCTGCTTTCATAATTTGGCTATTGTAGATAATGCTGCAGTAAACACAGGGGTGCATGTATCCCTTTGAATTAGTGTTCTTGTGTTTCTTCAGTAAATGCCCAGTAGTACAGTTACTGGAACAACTATTTTTTTTTAATTTTTAAATTTTTTAAAAAAATGTTTTATTTATTTTTGAGAAAGAGAGACAGCATGAGCAGGGGAGGATCAGAGAGAGGGAGATACAGAATCTGAAGCAGGCTTCAGGTTCTGAGCTAGCTGTCAGCATAGTGCCTGATGCAGGGCTCGAACCCATGAACTGTGGGATCATGACCTGAGCCAAAGTCGGACACTTAACTGACTTGGCCACCCAGGCACCCTGGAACAACTATTTTTAATGTTTTGAGGAACCTCTACACTATTTTTCACAGGGGCTGCGCCAGTTTTCATTCCCACCAACAGTGTAGGAGGGTTCCTTTTTCTCTACATCCTCACCAGTACTTGTTTCTTGTATTGTTGATTTTAGCCATTCTGATAGGTATCAGGTAATATCTCACTGTAGTTTTGACTTGCATTTCCCTGATGATGAGTGATGTTGAACATCTCTTCATGTTTATGTTGGTCAGAGAATGAAACCTTTATTTATTTTTTAAAATTTTTTAATGTTTTATTTCTTTCTGAGAGAGAGAGNACTACCTCCCAGGAGATGGATGGGTGGCCTAGCTCCCCTCCTGCATGTCCTCCTCCCCCCGCCCCCAGCTGGCCTTGGGTGGGGTGAATGCTCCAATTGAGAGACTGCTTCCTTTCACACCAGCTGCTACCCCTCCCCCCCCAACCCCCCC
>NW_027530620.1:4073175-4156197 GCF_008692635.1 Crocuta crocuta
GCAATAGGCACCTAGGGCAGGGGTGAGGGGAAAGAAGTGGTAGGGAAGGGGATCAGGCAGTCATGGACAGCTAGGCATTCACCAAGTTGCTGCATGAGTGTAAACAGCTTAACAGGACCAAGTATAGATGCTGTGTGAAAAGGCTAAGGAAATTTTACCAAAAGAATGAAACATGCAAGAGGTTGTTTTGTTACCATGTCTGGAGGTGTGCGTGGTCAATTCCCTGAGCTTACAGAACTCTTTAGAACTGATGGAAAATCACCAGGTACAAACTGTCTATTCATGGGCGACTGTTTAGACAGAGGCTATTACTCAGTGGAGACTGTGACTCTCCTTGTGGTCTTAAAGGCGCATTACTCAGGATGCATTACAGTATTGAGAGGAAACCACGAAAGCTGCAAAATTACCCAAGTACACGGCTTTTATGATGAACCTCTATGAAAGTATAGAAATCCCAATGTTTGGGAATATGTTACAGATCTATTTCACTATCTTTTAAATACAGCTTTAGCAGATGGACAGATATTCTGCCTCCACGGTGGCCTCTCTCGATCCCTAGATGTGCTAGATCATATAAGAGCCTTGAATCTATTACAGGAAGTTTCACATGAGGGCCCAATGTGTGATGTGTAATGGTCAGATCCAGATGATCGTGGTGGGTGAAGTATTTCACCATGTGGTTTTGGCTACACATGTGGACAAAACATTTCTGAAACATTTAGCCATGGGAATGGTTTTACACTGGCTTCTCGAGCTCACCAGCTTGTCATGGAGGGATACAATTGGTGTCATGATTAGAATGTGGTTACCATTTTTAGTGCACCCCAGTACTGTTCTCATTGTGCGAACAAGGCTGCTCTCATGGAATTATGTGACGCTTTCAAATACCACTTCTTTGGGACCCTGGGTGGCTCATTCAGTTGACTGTCTGACTTCCACTCAGGTCATGATCTCACGGTTCGTGAGTTCAAGCCCTGTGTCGGGCTTGCTGCTGTCAATGCAGAGCCTGCTTCTGATCCTCTGTCCTCCTCTCTCTCTGCCCCTCACCTGCTCATGTGCTCATTCTCTCTCTCAAAAATCAGTAAACATTTCAAAAAATAAAATAAAATAAGATAAGATAAAATACTCCTTCCTTCAGTTGGACCCAGTGCCTTGTGGTGGAGAGCCTCATGTTGCACCCCAGACCACTGCCTGTAAATTCCTTCTGGGAAAAACTTGCTTTTATATGTGGAAGTATACCTCATTTTTTAATATACATATATTTAAAAACAAAGCAAAAGTAATGTCTATGTGCTTCTGTAACAGATTGGGATCTGTCTAGGGGCACCTGGGTGGCTCAGTCAGCTAAGTGTCCAACTTTGGCTCAGGTCATGATCTTGTGTCTGTGAGTTCGAGCCCCTCATCAGGTTCTGTGCTGGCAGCTCAGAGCCTGGAGCCTGCTTTGGATTCTGTGTTTCCCTCTCCCTCTGCCCCTCCCCCCCTCGTGCTCTGTCTCTGTCTCAAAAATAAATAAACCAAAAAAAAAAAAAAAGATTAAAAAACATTGGGATGTGTCTAGGCATTAAACCATATCATGAATCACAATGTGCTATACTAACGATGAGCATTTAGCAGAATTTGAGACTGAAATTTTGTACAACACTGTGTTCTAGATTGGTCAGTCTTAATGGTTTGCCTGCTGCAGTTGTGGTAACCATTTTCCTCTGGATTGTTCAAGCAAAAAAGGTAAATTACTCCATCATATCCTTTTGTACTGATATGGAAATTTTAGTTATAGTGTTTAACTGGCATGGATCGATAAGAGTTGGAGTTTTATTTTTAATTTTTTTCTAATGTTTATTTTTGAGAGAGACAGAGCATGTATGAGTGGGAGAGGGACAGAGAGAGAGGGAGACACAGAATCTGAAGCAGGTTCCAGGCTCTGAGCTGTCAGTACAGGGCCCAATGTGGGGCTCAAACTCACCAACCACAAGATCATGACCTGAGGGGAAGTCACACACTCAACCAACTGAGCTACCCAGACACCCAAGTTGGAGTTTTATTTTTAAGAAAAATTCACAAACTAACTTACACTTAATCCATTACCTTCTATTGAAATGTAAAGTTAAATTAACTGAAGAAAAAAACTCTTGGGAATATGTTATCATAACATTTTAGTATGTTTCCCTTCATTTAACTAAATTATGGTTGTATGTTTATCTGCATATTTCTGTATATTTGTCGTGACAGTCCTTGCATCCTATTTGGTGTACTGAGCAAATAAACTTTCTATTTTAAACCAAAACAAAACAAAAAGAAGAGCCTGAGATGGAGGTCTGAAGGAGTAGAACCAGGGAGAGCAGAGTCCTAAAAGCAGGAGACAGAGCTGCAATGCAGGAGGAAGGAAAGAAGGCTTCCCTCGTTCCCAGTTCTACTTTTTTTTTTTTAAAGGAAACTCTGTGCCCAATGTGGGGCTTGAACTCATGACCCAAAGATCAAGAGTCACATGCTCTACCGACTGAGCCAACCAGTCTCCCCAAATATTACTTTTTTTAGAATTCTCAATTCTAAATGAGTAAATATGTATTACAGAGCAGCACTTGATTGGATGTAGGTTCCAGAAAGAATGGCCTCTTCAGTCTTTCAGATCTTCTTATTTTATTCACAATTGAGAAATGAGATAAGAGGACTGTTGATGTGGCTGAAGCTGGGAGAGGTCAGCTCCCATCTCTCCTGGTGGAGTAGCACTTATCCAGGAGAAATTGCCAACTGGTACCTTCATCAAGGATAATATAAAAGAGAGGTCAACTGTATTTAAAACAAAACAAAACAGGGAATGTTTCCTTCATATCAGAGAGAAAGTTTGCTACAGATTTCTTGTAAATAGAGTTCTTTCCTAGGGTATTAAAAATACTATTCTATTTAGAGAGGCACCTGGGTGGTTCAGTCAGGTGACTGTCTGACTTTGGCTAGGTCATGGTCTCGCGGTTCGTGGGTTCAAGCCCCGCGTTGGGCTCTGTGCTGACAGCTCAGAACCTGGAGCCTGCTTTGGATTCTGTGTCCTTCCCTCCTCAACTCGGCTCTCTCTTTCTTTCTCAAATAAACATTTAAAAAAATGCTATTCTATTTACAAAGATTGTGGATAAGCTAAACTTTTCCATGAAATCCTGTGTGAAAACTGCTGTACGGGCCCTCAGTAAATGTCGGTCATCCCCCACCTTCCACCCCCAATAAACTTCTAGGCAAATCAGCCCTGGTGTTCCATCCCAGGGAACTGTGTTTTTCCTGTTTGGAAACTAGATTAGGTCTTTTTGTCTGGGCCAGATGTGTCTGTGTCTCCCCAGCAGAGAGCTGTGTGCTTCCCGCATTGCTTGACCTTTCTACCACGCATCAGCACTCACCCCTGATGGGCTTGCTCATTTTGCCTGATGTCTGGAACAGGATAATCACTTTGGAAGCTGCAGGGCGGCGTCCTGCTTCCTGACTGCACACAGAGCAGAAGGGGCCTGGAAAAGGTCACTGGTGCAGTCATATGTGACCTACCCACTGGCAAGTGCTCACACAAACCATGGCACGCTCTGGGTGAGAAGATTTTAAGCACTTACTCTAGCCTAATGATTGAGTCAAGGCTAAACCAGCATCGGAGGGAGAGGGAAAGTGGAAGAGAAAGACCAAATGGCTTCTCATAGGACCAGTGACTAAAAATCAATGCCAGGAGAACAAATGACATTGTTGTGTTATGAGAGATGGGAGTTTCCTGCTGCAGGATTATTTTGTAGCATCTGATGAGAAACTGATATGTGTCAGCTCTGAATGTCCCCAGCTCCCTTCTTCCTCAGTTGGGTCACCTGATTCCTGATAGTTGAAACTTTCTATACTCACACGGCCACTATCTGTGTTAATATGATGTTCCCATTCCACTGTCTTCATCAACATATGTTAACTATTTCAGGAAACTGGCCCAGAAGATAAAAGTTGAAATTACTTGTTCCTTGAAGTTTAAAAAAAAACAATTTTTTTAAGTTTATTTATTTATTGCAAGAGAAACAGCATGAATGGGGGAAGGGGCAGAGAGAGAGATGAGAGAGAGAGAGAATCCCAAGTGGGTTTCTTGCTGTCAGCACGGAGCCTGAAGCAGTGCTCTATCTCATGAACCATGAGATCATGATCTACGCTGAAATCAAGAGTTGGACATTCAGCTGACTGAGCCATCCAGATGCCCCTCCACCCCTCCAAAAAACTATTTAAATGATCACTTAATTGTTCACCTCTTCAACAGAAAATATCAAATGACAAGTTTAATTCCCAAGACTTTTTGAACGCTTTACCTTAAAAATGCTCTCCTTGCTATGACCACCCATCTTAAACTATCATACTGTGTTCCTAATCAAATCCTTTATTAAATTTTTTTAGTGTTTTTTATTTATTTCTGAGAGAGAGACAGCATGAGCAGGGAAGGGTCAGAGAGAGAGGGAGACACAGAATCAGAAGCAGGCTCCAGGCTCTGAGCTAGCTGTCAGCACAGAGCCCGACGCAGGGCTTGAACCCACAAACTGTGAGATCATGACCTGAGCCAAAGCCGGATGCTCAATCGACTGAGCCACCCAGGCACCCCGTTAATCTAATCCTTTATTAAAAGAACTGTTGAAGGTGCTTGGGTGGCTCAGTTGGTTAAGAGTCAAGCTCTTGATTTTGGCTCAGGTCATGATCACACAGTTTGGTGACCTCGAGGAGCCTGCTTGGGATTCTTTCTCTCTGTTCCTCCCCCACTCACATGTGTGCTCTCTCAAAATAAAGAAATAAATTAAAAAAAAACAAACCACCTGGTGAATTGCCTTAACCCAGACTCCAAAATGTCACAGACCTCCCACTTTGCTCTCCCCTCTCTAGGATGCTACTAAGATGAAGACTTACTGAGAAAAGGAATTTGGCCTTTCTTATCAACATGTAGCTCTGGTGGTCCTTTGAAGAAGGCAGCATGTAACAATCTCATCTGTTATCCCAGCCTCTCCCCAGGTTCTGGAACTCATTCTGACTTTGGACAAAGGAGATTTGGGTTAGAGGGTTTCTGGTCCTAGGTGATCCAACCTGGGCCTACATATTAATTCAATTTATTATCGTCTACTCTGTCAGGTTAGGAGTTATGCAATGGGAATTAAAAGCTGAAGAAATATGAAGTCTCCCTACTTGCCCTCAATCTACAGCTTAGTAGGGAAGAGAGATTTAAACAGATAAAATGCCATGCCATGTGGTATGTGCAATGACATTATGTAGAATAGTACTTCCTAAATAATTTGTGGTTGGAAATCACCCCCCCCCCACCTCACCAACAGGTAAAACAGAAAAAAAATGAATCATACTTTAAAGAAAGCCTTTGCTAAAATGTGCCAAGAGACTGGCATGACTTGGGAAAAGCCACTTCTTGTTGCCGTCCTCTGTATAAGGGCAATCCCTGGAAGCAGGGCTTCCATTGAGTTTTTATGAAACTTTATATGGAAAGCCCTTTCGACTTGGGTAAAGGGAGTGTTTTCCCCTATCTAGAACGTGAAAATAGAGTTAAATAATATGTGCAGCAGCTGAATCAAATTTTGACATCTGAACATGAGTTCCTCTTTTCTAAGATCAAATCATTTCCTGAAGAGCCACTGTACCCTTTTCAGCCAGTAGACTGGGTCCTACTAAAGACTTGCAAGAACCAAGGACCAGAAGATGAGTTAATGAAAAATGGACAGGTCCTCACAAAATAGGTCCTTCTAACTAGTCCTATTTCAAAACTTGCAGGTGTCAAGCCATGGATTCATCACACCTGCATTAGGAAGGCACCTCCAGACAATGACTCTTTTCCGGACTCACAACTGTGTAATGGAGGACAACTCCCAGAGGATTGCTGTCCATCTCAGAAGGAACTCCGGAAACAAAGATCTCCCATCCTATCAAAGTCTCCCATCCCAACATCCCATCATCCCAACATCATCCCTGGTCAGCAGGAAGTAGTTTGCAGAAGACATGACCATTGTTCCTCCTCCTTCTGTTGAAATGGAGTGGTGGCTTGACCTGGGAATTCGAAGGAGGACCCAGTCATTACCCTGACTGACTCCATTTGCCTTTAACCTGTTCCTCTTAATCGCATGGTTTTTCCCTTCTGCTTATCTGTTAACTCCAGCAAGGGACCCACCAGGCAAAACATCCTGTAATGGGCATCAGAACTAACCCCTCAAACAATAACGACTGCTCTGATGCCACTGTACCCCTCCCCCCCGCATAATTGACCCCATGACGGTGATCAACCTGACATTTGCTGTTTAGCTGCATGTACCCACCAATCTTTGTTCCACATATTCCCTAAATAAACCTAGAAGTATTCTCAGCATCTTGAAAATAGTTCTTGGGATGTTAGTCCCTTGTCTTCCCGGTGTTGGTGTTACTGGAATACACATTCTTGTTTAACCAGCGCTTGCCTGTCTGCCTTAGGATTTTGTCAGCTGAGAGTAGCCAAACCTTTGGGGCCTCAAGAGCCAGCAGGCTCTCATGCCTTGTCGCTAGTAACAATGTAATAAGTTAAATGTTTCTCTGAGTTCTGTGGGCCCCTCTAGCAAATTAATTGAGACCAAGGAGGGGGTCATTGGAACCTCTAATCTATAGCCAGTGTGTAGGAAGCACGGGTGACAACCAGGGTTTGTGGCTGGCCTGTGAAGTGTGTAGGGGCAGCCTTGGAGGATGGAGCCTTTAACCTATGGAATCTGATGGTGTCTCTGGGGACATAGTGTCAGAGTTGAGCTGAATGGTAGGAAACCTAGCTGGTGCCCAAGAATTGCCTGGATATGGGGAAACCACCCCCCTACACACATGAGAATTGGTGTTCAGAACCTCAATCCATACCTTNTATTTCTTTCTGAGAGAGAGAGACAGCATGAACAGGGGAGGGTCAGAGAGGGAGGGAGACACAGAATCCAAAACAGGCCTCAGGCTCTGAGCTAGCTGTCAGCACAGAGCCTGACGCTGGGCTCGAACCCACGAACCGTGAGATCATGACCTGAGTCGAAGTTGGACTCTTAACCAACTAAGCCACCCAGGTGCCCCCAGACCTGTCCTTCTGAGCCAGTAAAGGGCAGAAGACAGATCAGCATGATCCTGCTCTGTAGACAGGCAGAATGGAGACAAGAGTCTGAGCTTTGCCCCAGTCCTGGTCTAGATCTGCTGGGATAGTGGAGGAGGGCATCTAGTTTCTTCCAGTAGTTTTCCCTTCTGGAGAAGAATGGAAACTTCTTTACTTCTAAGGCAACAGAGGAATAAAGAATGTCTCCCTTACCTCCCACTGAACAATGGGACGGTTGTGTTTGCTTCAGAGCAAAGGCCTCAGAGCTATTACCTGGTCTTCACTGAGCATGGGAACAGGGTGGGGTATCAGAGGTAGAAGTGAGGCAGAGAGGAAGGCAGGTACAACCTCACCTTTGACACTGGCAGGGCTCCTGCTGGTCTAGACCCATCTCTCTCCAGGATGGGGATGAGGGTAAAGGAATGGATTTGGAATGGTAAGGAATTACCTACTAAAGAGCAGCTTAGTCAATGTGGGGTTCAGCTCATCTGTGTCCTGGACAGAAGGCTGCTTTCTTCCCCAGGAATGCTGAGTACATGGGACTCCTCACCCTTGAGCTGTTCTGATCCCAAGCACTCTGCCTGTTAGTCTGCTCTGTCCTGGGGCCACCCACTAGGACCTGCAAGTCAGCCACTGACTAAATGCCAGCTCCCTGAAGCAGCTTTTTTTTTCCTCAGCCGTGTCACTCCCTGCTGCTGGGCACCCCTCCCCAGCCTGGGTCACTGGCAAGGAAGCAAAAAGAGCTCCAGGTATATGGCAGGCAATAGTTCATAATCACAGAGCCAGAACTCCTTGGCTTGAAATCCCAGATCTCCTATTTATTAGCTCTGTGGTCTTGGAAGAGTTATTTAATGTCTCTGTGCTTCAGTTTCTTCATATGTACAATAGGGGTAATATCAATACCTACATAGGATTGTTGTGAAGAATAAATGATTTCATATAGCCCCCTTAAGACTGATGCCTGGGGAGTTCTAAGTAATTAGTGAAGGCAAGCCGCCATTTTTATGAGGCCAGGTCTAGGGGAAGAGGATCAAGTGGCCAGGGGAAAGGCGAAGTGCTCTACCGTGTATTGAGTTCTGCCACAGGGGCCAAGCACTATGTGGATATGTTATTTTAATTAACCACTTACAAGAACAGAGGGGGATCTCTTATCCCCAGTTTACAGAATAAAGCCTGAGTGGCCAAGTAGTCCAGCTGGAATTCAATACCTGTGATAGCTGATTCCAGACACCACGCTGCAGAGGTCAGAGAGGAGACTGGGCATAGAAAATGAGTAGGGTAGTTATGGCATTGAGGTGTGGCTATCTGTTGGGGTCTTCAGGAAGGAGCAGGGGTTGCTCTGGTGAAGCCCAGAAGTCTGTTTACTTCAGTCTTTCTAGCTGAAGAGTCAGTCACTTTTGCTTCTCAATCCACAGCGGCTCACCTGGCCATGAGTAGCTTCTTAGATCCGCAGGCATTAACCGAGACACCCAGGAAACTGTATCTCCTAAATCCCAGCCCCAGATTCCTGGGAGAGGGCCTCATTGGTCCACATAGTGTCCAGTGTCCATCCTTCAGTGGCCAAGAGGCCAGGTCTTCTTGTAGGAACTTGGCAGCTCCCGCCATAGTCCCGTGGCTGCCGGATGGGAAGGGACACCTGATAGGCCGTAGGTGTGTACTCAGTAGTCTTACCCTTCTCTTTGTTCTTCTTTTGTCAGCCCATATGGTTTCTCATACTTTTATTTATTTAGTTAATTATTTTTAAATTTATTTTTATTTATTTTTAAGAGAGAGAGAGAGGGACAGAGTGCAAGCCAGGAAGGAGCAGAGAGAGAGGGAGACACAGAATTCGAAGCAGGCTCCAGATTCTCAGACATGGGGCTCGAACTCATGGACTGTGAGATCATGACCTCAGCTGAAGTCTGACACTTAACTGACTGAGCCACCCAGGCACCCCAGTATCTCATGCTTTTAGAGTATCTTGAGCTCTGTGCATGTGGATTCTCTCTCCTTATGCCTCATTCCATTTCATGGCCTCTCTTTTTACTCCCCAGCCATAACCCACTGCTTTTGCATGAAACTCTACATGTTTCTTTATTCAAATTTCTTCTTATTCAAATTAGAACTTTCACCAGTCCTGCCCATATGTCTATGCCAGACCTTCTGCGAGGCCGTGTGGGCTAGGTGATATCACTGTGGACATGGAGCGGGGACCTGTACTGTGAAGACGTATCCATTGTATCTAGCCCCTGAAAGGATGCTCCTTCCAAGAGCCTTCCCAAGCTTTTCCCTCCTGAAATCCACTACCCACGGCATTAGACCCCTGAGCCTGTCATGGGATGCTGATTGCATTTGTCTAATTCCTACTTCAACAGGGATCCAAATGTACAATGGCTTCAATAAGTAACAGGATTATTTCGTGCTCACATATAAATGAGGAATAAATAATCCACAGCAGATCTGATGGCTTTGCAGTGTTGGAGGGTCTAAGCATTTTCTCACTTGCCATCCTATGAACCCTAGGGTATTGGCCTCATCCTTAAGGATCAAGATGAATTGTCAGCACACTCCTGCCAGTGGAAAGGGGGAAATGTACTTCCCTTCCCTTTAAATGCAGGAACCAGAGTGGGCACACATTACTTTACTTATATCTCGTTAGCCAGAATTTAGTTACATGACCACATCAAGCTGTAAGGGAGGCTGGGAGATGGAATATTCTGAGTGATGATGTGTCCAGGTAAAAGTTGAGGATTCTAGGAGCACCTGGATGGCTCAGTTGGTTAAGTGTTTGACTTCAGCTCAGGTTATGATCTCATGGTTCATGAGTTCAAGCCCTGTGTCAGTGCTGACAACTTGGAGCCTGGAACCTGCTTTGGATTCTGTGTCTCCCTCTCTCTCTCTGCCCCTTCCCCACTCACACTCTGTCCCTCTCTCAAAAACACGCACATAAAAAAAAATGTTGAGTATTCTATTACTAAGGAGGAGGGGAAGAGTGGATCCTGGGGACAATGAAACCGCCATTTTCCTGTCACTCATTTTTGACCCCTCTCCACTATTCAGTTTGTGAGAACATCCTGACACATCCCTGCTCCTGATGCCTTCCCCAGAGGCCCTATTCTTTATCCCCACTGATGTCATCACAGGCCAGGCTTTTACAGCTTTGTACCCAGCATCTCCTGAGAACCTTCTAACTAATTTTGCCTCTAGTCTCTCTCCAGCACAGAGCCCCCCCCACCCCCCCACTGATCATTCTCAGGTGCAAATCACACCTGTCTCCCCACTGCTTATAACAGTGAGATTTTAACTGCTGATTTCTGAATCCTGGAAGTTACATGTAAATTTTGCACACATGTGCATTTTTCTGAAGAGAGCTTCAGATTCTCATTGGAGTTTGTGATTCCCTCTTAAGCTGCAGGCTCAAGTTGAAATTAAATTCCTAGTCTCAAACAGACAAGTGGGATGTGTCAACAGACCTTCTTAAATTTCCTCTCTGGGCACTTCCACAGTGTAGCCCAAACTGAAGTCATTTTGGAATTCTTTCCATCGCCTAGACAAACCATGCTCTTTCATATGCCATGTCTTTATGGCTGCTGTTCTATCTAAAATGCCCATACAGGGGCACCTGGTTGGCTCAGTTGGTTAAGCGTCCGACTTCAGTTCAGGTCACAATCTCATGGTTTGTGGGTTGGAGCCTCGCGTCAGGTTCTGTGCTGACAGCTCAGAGCCTGGTGCCTGCTTCGGATTCTGTGTCTCCCNAAATGCCCAGATGAGCACCTGTACATCCTTATGGCTTAGCAGAAGCCCCCTCCTCCATGAGGGGTCCTCAACTCCCTCCGGCAGAGCCCGTCTCCACAGCACTGTTCCAACATACATTATTGCATCCTTCTGCACAGTCATCAACCTGTGTCTGTTTCTTCCACCAAACCATTAGCTCTGGAGCCTAGGACCTAGAGTAGGCAGACCGCAAATGTTCATTGAATAATTGTCACTCATGCCCAAAAACGGAAGTGCTTTTCTAAAATGTAAATCTGAGTGTCATTTCCTGCATTCCTAGTTCCTCCAAGTTCAAACTTGCTACAGTGGCCTTTTCTCTGGCCTCATCTTGCAATTCTTTCTTTTTTCTATTCCATGAACCCTGAAGTTCTTGCAGTGCTCCAAATCAGGGTTCTTTCTCGCCTTGAGGCTTTATACATGCTTCTTCCTCTGCTCCTCTTTGCATGGCTATACCTCCCCATCCTTCAGATAACTTAAATACTCCAGGAAGCCTTTTTTGGCCCCCTCCCCACCCTCAGATGAGGCTGAGGATCCCATCTATGTGTCCCCATAGCACCTGGTACTTTCCCAGTTGCAGCATGCATCATGCTGTGCCAGAATGACTGGTTTGTCTTTCTTTCCTGTGAAACTAAATTCTGTATCTAACTTGCCCAGTATGTCCCCAGCCCCAAACACGGCACTTGGCTGAGGGGAGGTACCTGATAGATCTGTGTTAAAGGAGGGTTAGAAAATAAATTTCTTAGTTATCAGTCTGTTTTTCAGTAGCTCCCCATTGCCTTTGGAACAAAGCCCCTTTAGGCTCTTTATCATCTGTCCTCATGTATTGTCAGTCTCTTCTCTTCTGAATCCACCCTTTGATCTGAGCATCTCACTCAAGCTCTACATAAGTCCTGTTGAAATGAGTGAAGGTGCCCACATGCTTGCTGTCCCATGTTTCAGCCTTGGCAATACGGGTCTGTGCCTGCTGCACCCTGGGCTCTTCTCACTTCTCTTCCTTTTTTGGCAAACCTCCACTAATCTTTTTCTAAAATTTTTTTAAATGTTTATTTTTTAGGGAGAGAGAGACAGAGCGTGAGTGAGGGAGGGACAGAGAGAGAGGGAGACGCTGAATCCAAAGTAGGCTCCAGGTTCTGAGCTGTCAGCACAGAGCCCAACGCGGGGCTCGGACTCACAAACCACAAGATCATGACCTGAGCCGAAGTCGGATACTTATCCAACTGAGCCACCCAGATGATCCCCCATTAAAATTGAATCCATTTAATCTTTTCAGTTCAGATACCTCTTCCTTCAGGAAGCCTTCCTTGAATTCCTAAGACTAGTGCCTAAGACTTGTAGCATTCTGGGCTTTCTTCTCACCAGTTTGTTTTTCTAAGTTGAGTGAAGTGGAAGCCTGAACAACAGGATCTGTGATATGAGCCCAGTGCCTGCGTACAGTGGGCATGCTTGAAATATTTGAAGAGTGAACTGTATTGCCTGGTCCTATTCCTTACTATTGGTGCATGTTTCCTGTCTTCCAAAAGCAGGTTGGAAACTCCTTGAAGGCAATGAGGGAAGCTAAGGTCTCTCAGGGCCTTTCTCGAGGCCTGAGCTTAATTATCTGTCCCCAGTAAGCCTGATTTATGTTGCTTGTCAGGCACTTGACAAATCTATTAATCAGCGGAGACTTGGAAACCTGGGTTTGGGATCTTGGTGACCTTCGATACTGTTTTTTGAGATGTGACTGAAGCCAGTGCCAATGCATATGTCTTTTTGAATTAATGTTTTTGTTTTCTTAGGGCAAATACGTAGTAGTGGGATTACTGGATTATATGGTATTTCTCTTTTTAATTTTTTGAGGAATCTCCATACTGTTTTCCATAATGACCTCACCAGTTTACATTCCTACCAACAGAGTCCAAGGGTTCCCTGTTCTCTACATCCTTGTCAACACTTGTCTTTTTGATACTACCCATTCTGACTGGTGTGAGGTGATAGCTCATCGTGGCTTTGACTTGCATCTCCCTGATGATGAGTATTGTTGGGGAGGGAGTGGGCAAAACAGATGAAGGGGACTAAGTGGTTCAAACTTACAGTTATAAACTAAATAAGTTATGGAGATGGAAAGTACAGATAGGTAATATAGTCAATAATATTGTAATAATGTTTTATGGTGGCAGATGATGACTATACTATAGTTAACACTGAGTAACGTATAGCATTAACATATTTGGGCCACCTGGGTGGCTCAGTTGATTAACCATCTGACTTGATTTTGACTCTGATCATGATCTCGTGGTTGTGAGATCAAGCCCTCTGCATCAAGTGCAGAGCCTGCTTAAGATTCTCTCTCTCCCTCTCCCTGTGTCCCTTACCAGCTTGTGCACTCTCCTGCTCTCTCTCTCTCCCTCTCCCTCTAAAAAATAAAAATAAAAAAGTAAGAATAAATAAAATGAATTAAAAACTATACCTAAAACTAATATAATATTGTATATCAATTGTACTTCAATAACGAAAGAATAATAAAGTTGAAATGACTAAAATACATAAATACATAAGTAAAAGTCATCACCAGGAACAGTGTCCGGTACCTGGCTGGTTTCAGTAGATGTTTGTTGAGTGAATTCTGGAACTGAGAGACAATGACAGGGAGGCAGGCTGTACTTGTTCAATCTCACCATGTTCTGGGCTCAGATATTCCGATAGAATGGAATAGTTATAAGAAGTGAGATCATGGGGCGCCTGGGTGGCTCAGTCAGTTAAGCATCCAACTTCGGCTCAGGTCATGATCTCATAGTTTGTGAGTTCGAGCCTCCATCAGGCTCTGTGCTGGCAGCTAGCTCAGAGCCTGGAGCCTGCTTCAGATTCTGTGTCTCCCTTTCTCTCTGACCCTCCCCTGTTCACACTGCCTCTCTCTCTCTCAGAAATAAATAAAACATAAAAAAAAGAAGTGAGATAATGTGTTCACATTCTGAACTCAAGATGAGGAGAAGTATACTAAAAATCTGACAAAGGATGGACAAAAGCCTTTTGGATAGTGACCCAAAGGCTTCAAACCCTTAGGAAAACCAGTCTGTCTTCTCTGGTAGATAAGCTGTGCTTAATGGCTGGACTCAGATGAGATCATTAAAAGGTAATGTGACCCAAATGAAAGTTGCCACCCTAGTGTGAGATACAGAAATAACTAAATGGGCAACAGAGGACACCGAACCCCTCCTTGCTGTCTGCAGAACTATAATAGCGAATAAGACCCACAGTGCAAATTCCAAGAACCAAGACTAGAGAGATGCAAAGAAATAACTTTGAGACAAAAGATTGAGGGGCAGCATTTTAATATATAAACAGTCAGGCCAGGCCAGAGCCTTGCTACTCCAAGTGTGGTGGGGCCCAGGAACATTAGCATCCCCTGAGAACTGGTTAGAAGTGTAGACTTGCAGCTCCCTTCCCCTCAGACCTACTGCACCCTAATAAGACCTGAAAGTGATTGTATGCATATCAAGGTTTGAGAAGCACTGGATTGGAACATTTTTTTAAGATGGGGTTTTGCCCTTAAAATGTGCTTTGAGGTCAAAGTAAATCCACTTAAAGTATTTGTAGCTCATTATTTGCTCCATTCTCTCTACCTCTGAGCAACACTGTCACGTGTCAGTGTCCTGCTCTGGGACTTTGAAGCGCTCATGAATCCCAACAGCATACGGAAGTTTGCTGTGCCATTTCTGTAGACAGTCGTTATGGGTTACAAATTGGATTCCAAAACTTCCATCAGCTGTTCCTTGTACAACATCCCCAGGAGATAGGTTGTATGAGGATTTCCTTTCTTTGGAGATGATGAAACCAGGACCCAAGGAGGTCTTGTGACTCCCCCAAGGGACCCCAAGCATATTGACATATGAGTCAAAATGAGAACTCAAGGTTTTGAGATTCTAGGGTGAGGCTCACCAAATTTTGATGTCTTTTCTTTTTATATAAACAGGATTTTTTCTTTTTTTGCATAAAAGACTTTAAGAACAAATTCATAGATAACTTTATGTGAGTTACTGAATAGAAGCCATGCGCATGGCTAGGTCTAGGAGGGGAAAGGGGCCAGGACTCCCATGAGGCCATAGATATGGCTCTAGAGGAAATGTGGTGGCTTCTGGATGACAACAGCCTGTCCCCAGGAGGATGCTCACTCCCATTTGTTTCTTTCATAGATTCAGAATAGCTGATGTAACTAGACTCTGCCTAAATACATGTGGTGTGCTTCACTGGATAAATTTTCCTAATATATTCCAATTTCCCTAGTGCAAACTGGGGCCACTTAATGACTCAGAAATGGTCAAGACTGTACACCTGGCATTGATACCAATATGCTCTTCCTACTTTGCCTGAATTTAAGATTTCTCTATCAACCCCAGCTAAACAAAGGCCCCAGATTGGGTTTGTTCAGTTTCAGCCATCAGTATGCTGATTTTCCTAGGGTCCTCTAGAGAACGATTGCCAGGGTGGCTGCTTAAATCCAACTCCCCCCAAGACCCCCACCCCCACCCCGCCCAATCCTCTCGAGGCATGCATATTCAATGGGACATATTCATGTAACTGATTAAAAAACAAAAAGATGGTGCACTTTAAAATTCCATGTAAAAAATATTGCTTTGCTAATGTGCTCCTGCCTGTCTGCTCGCTACATGGTGCTTACAAGGGAGAGAGTCATGAGGAATCCAAGGCTGAAGATGTTTGGGATTTTTAGACAACACTGATGCACCCTGCACCTTATACCCTGCTCTGCAGCCTGTGGAGTTTTGGGGCTTGGCCTAAGGCAAAAACTACAAAGCATTCTAATGAGCAGAATTATATAACAGGAATGTATGTGCATATTTGTCATAGTTTCTTCTCTTGAAGGGCGGTCCTCTGGCTTTGACCCATGCCCTCTCCAAGGGCCTAGGAGGAGTCCAGAGAAGGAGTCTTTTGTTCCCAGCTGCCAGTTCTTCTTAGCCCCTAAGGCCCCAGGGACCTGCCCTGCTCTGCGTGGGCCCGCAGAAGCCCTGCAATTTCCACATGGGCGGGTGATTTCAGAACGATGGACAGAGCCGTTCGGCCAGCCTACAGGGAAGAAAGAAAAGGAGAAACCATTTTATCCTGTCTGCCTCCTGCCCCAGAGAAGGGTGAGCTGGGAGGACCCGGTAGGCATGGGGCATGGAACTCTATTCCAAGCATCTGGTGACCCTAGGAGAGGTGGAGATTGGAATGGCATGAGGCTCACAAAACATGGGTCCCCTTTCACAGAAAGGGCGTTCACTTCTGGGAAATCTGTGAAGTGTCACGTGGTTTGTTTGCTTGGTTTTTAATACTTATTTTTTAATTGGAAAATAGAGGAAAGAAAATAACTCTCTCATTTTTCCATCACCCAGACCTTAATGAAAGTTAGCATTTTGGTATGTTTCCCTCCAGTCTTCTGTGCAAATTTGTTGTTGGTTTTTAAATAGAGGAATGATACTATATATCAATTTTGAATCTGCTTTTGTTTTATTTTGTCTTTTTAATGTTTATTTTTGAGAGAGAGCGCGCACATGTGGGTGCGGAGGAGGAGCAGACAAGGAGAGGCAGAATCCCAAGCAGGCTCTGCTCTGTCAGCACAGAGACTGGCGCAGGGCTCTAACTCATGACCTGCAAGATCATGACCTGAGCTGAAGTCAGATGCTTAACCGACTTAGCTGCCCCGGCGCCCCCCAAATCTGCTTCTTTCCTTGAAAAGGCCTCGTGACTGTACCTTCCTTCTACCACCATTTGTCAGTTGGTATCTGTGGCGCTGCTTGATAAATCTGTTCTGCAAGGTCAGACTCTAGATCTGACCTGTGGCTGCTGCCCCAGCAAGGGCATCCCAGCACCTGGCCCAGTGCCTGCCCTTTGGTCTGCAGCCAGTAAGCACTGTTGGAAGAGGGAATGCTGGACGGTAACAGGCATTCATTTCAAGCTGGTGAAGAGCCTGAGCACCCTAACTCCTAATGAGTATCCTCCTAGGTTGGGTGGGTCTGGAACAAAGCAAAAATTTTAAGCAGGGCGGGGGGTCTCCTAAAAGCTTCCTGCATAGTTTCGGTTGAAGAGAGGGACCTGGGTTTTTGTAGGCCTGTCCCCTGCCCCCTGGTTTTCATTGCTGCACTTTGTCAACCCTGTGGCTCTCTGTAAACACAAAGATGGATGACTATTATTATTATGGGAAAGAGCCACAGGCCAGTCCCAGGGGACCCACATACCCTGAAGAGGGCCCTTCTGGAGATGACAGCCCATATCTGTGGGCTTCTTACTTGCAGACCTGGAGAGTGAGGGACCCCAGTCAGCTCAGAAAGTGTGGCCAGACAGACCACCTGGGGAGGGCGTATGCCTCAAATACTTCTGCCAGAGCCCTGGGAACAGGGCGACACTGTAGCTCTAGTGGGAACCTGGCTTGGCAAGTCCCTGCTGGGCAACACTGAAGGCCTGAAGAAATAGGATGGGCTCAGGCAGCCAGCACATGACTGCATGCGTGTGTGCATGTGTGTGTGTGTGTGGTGTGTGTGTGTGTGTGGTAGTGGTGGTTGGGTTCTTTCAATATGGCAAGAACCTACTGTGTATCAAGCAAAAATGAGCAAGGCATAGTCTCTGCCATAAATTTGGTAGGTGCTTTGGAGGCACCCATTGGTAGAGTAAGTCCCTCAAAGGGGAAGCCTTGGGGTCCAGAGACCAGTCCTCACCACCTCCTCCTCCTCATCTCTTGATCAGCCCCCAGGAGGCTGGGTGACTGATTTCTCAAATTCCCTTCTAAACCTAGAGAAAGTGCCTTGCTGGCTATTCTGGGGGGTTCCACATTTATATCAACCTTTCAATGGTGGTAGGGCGGGGTAACTGATTTTAGGACATGAATTATCTCTCAGGTTTCCGAGGAAATTATTAAGTCACCCAAACCTGCATCTAAGTCTCCTTAGGAAATGTGCCCATTGAAACAATATGGTGACCATGGCAAGGGCTGGACCCCACCCTTCAAGGTAAAGCTGGAGGCACAAGGCTTGGTGTTGGTAGGACCTCAGTCAGCAGTCCCCTTTTCCCTCTGAAATGTCTCACCCAAGTCACCTTTGGGAAAACTGGGGTGTGACCCAAGCAGGCAGCAGGTGAGTGGGCCACAAGTAGGGTGGAGTTGGGGTTCAGGGAACCTAAAGACACTGGACCTGCGTATGTGCTTCCTGGCTGTGGTGTGAGGAACCCAGCAGCTTGAGTCACTGATGGAACAGTATCGGGTAGTTCAGATGTGGCCCAGTGAGAGGGGCTGTCCTTGGGCAGGGGAGGAGCTCTTCCCTTCTCCAGGCCTTTTTTCCCCTTCAAACTGTGGATGTTAAAGTATAGACGAGTCTGTAAAGCATTATAGTTCCAACAATAAGGACACTGAAGTCAGACCTGGGCTTGAATCCTTGCTCCAAGAACCAGCACCTTGTGACCTTACGACAGCCTCATAAACTCTCTAAGCCTCTGTTTCCTTATCAGTGAAAATGGGGATCAAAATATCTACGTCACTAGATTATCGAGAGTATTGGTGAGATAATGCAAGGGAAGGGTTTGGCTCCTGACAGTCCTCTAAGGAGTTTGATGGAGCTGGGTTGCACTAGCTGTGTGATTTGGGGTATGTCACTTAACCACTCAGTGCCTCTGTTTCCTTACAAGCAAATAGGTGGCATCAACAGAAACAAACCTCAGAAGGTTGTTGTGGGGTTTTAGTGCCATGATCCTCGGCAAATGCTTAGTGCAGTAGTGGGCACTGAGCAAGCCCTAGAGACATGCTGGCCACCATCTTTATTGTTACCATGCCAGCCGTCACCACCATCATCCTTGTGATCATCATCACCATCACCTTACAAAGATGTTTATTTAAGCAGCGTGTGTCTGGCACTGTGACCTCGAGTGGGCCGGCTCGATGATATGCACCACGCTGTAAGGCAGATCACTGTCAGAGAGTGGACGTAACTTACACTTGGTTCCTCCATCCAGCCTTTCAAGTCCCCGTGGGCAGCAGAGCTCCCTTGTCCAAGCTGCTGCTCCAAAGCCCAGATGCCATTATTGCTGTGACCAGTTCAGGGCCAAGGCCAGGCCTGGGCACATTTCCTCAGGTTGGTGTGAAAGGTTAGGATTTGGAGGTTCCCAGCATTTACTACAGATCATCTCATTTAAGTCCCCCAACAGCTATATGAGGTTGATTCCGTTGCTTCTGACATGTGCTTCCTTGAATTCTGCTGGCCGGCCAGGCACTTTTCGGGAAGGAAGGAAAGTGAAACACCTATTTGTTAATTGCCTGGAAGTCTCACCTTGTCGGTCAGGCTGCTGTTGCAGGCCGGGTGTGCCAGGAGCAGCCGCACCATGTCGATGTTGCCATGGTGACAGGCCAGCATGAGGGCCGACGATCCGTCGTGGTCCTGCAGGTTGACATCTGCCTGGCAGTTCAGCAGTGCCTGGACCATGTCCTCCCTGTCGTGGCTGACCCCCAGCATCAGGGCAGTCTGGCCTCCCTGCCACACAGAGCACAGGCATGTGGTGAGGACCCCTTCTCCAGCCTGGGTATGCTTGGGCAAGACGTTTCCAGAAAATGACCGTTGATCTGAATCTCCTCCTGCCCCTGGTATCGGACACATCCTTCTCTACTTGGCAAACTCCTGCTTTTCCGAAACACTAGTCAAATGCCACATCCTCTCTAGAGCTCTCTGCTAACACCCCAGGCACGGGATTCATCACACAGCACTTACCACTTGGTACTGCAACCTGTCAATCTCTCTCCTTTTCGTGGACTGTGACATTTTTGATGGCAGGGACTAAGTCCTTTTCATCTCTGCCTCCCTAGGGCCTGGCACCAAGTACGTGCTGGTAAACGTGCAATGACAGAGTCAACAAAGGGTTGAATGCTTCTGTACTGTGGCTTCTTACTGCCTAACTTCCTGCCGGAAGCCCTGGTCTGCTCAGAAAACCCCTGGTATTTTCAGTTCAGTGATACCTAAAACTCTCTTGTCTTGGCAAGACCTCTGCCTGCATGGTCCTATGCATTTCTAATCCATAACCATTTAAACCTTTTTTGAGTTTTTTCATTTATTTAAGTAATCTCTACACCCAACGTGGGGCTCGAACTCACAACCCCAAGATCAAGAGTTGCATACACTTCCAACTGAGCCAGCCAGGCACCCTGCCATTGACAACTGTTCACGTCCCTGTAATCATTAGCACATGTGGCAGTGGGTTAGAGTCAGAGTGAGTCGAAGGGGCGCCTGGGTGGCTCAGTCGGTTGAGCGTCCGATTTTGGCTCAGGTCATGATCACACAGTTCGTGGGTTTGAGCCCCGCATCAGGCTCTGTGCTGACAGCTAGCTTAGAGCCTGGAGCCTGTTTCAGATTCTGTATCTCCTTCTCTCTCTGACCCTCCCCTGCTTATGCTGCCTCTCTCTCTCTCTCTCTCAGAAATAAATAAAACATTAAAAAAAATTAAAAGTAAAAAAAGAAAGTGGGTCCAGGCCCTGGTTCTGCGGTTTCCTAGTGCCTGACCTTGGCCCCATTACTTGTAGTCCCTGAATATTGCCTTTTTGTTTTCTTAAAAATTATCATAATAATCTGTCCTGTGTACCTCACAGAGCTTTTGTGGGAACCCAGTGAAATAAGGGGGTGAACAGAACAATGTATGGTAGCAATTTTACTGATTATAATGGGCCATTATTATGTCTCATAGATTTTCTTTTATATACATAGTCCTATCACTGACCTGATTATGTTTTCCCTCATGGTTCTCCTGGGTTCCACGTAGGTCAGGCTTATGTCTCTCACTGGACATCAGGCTTTTTTAAGGTTGTAAGAATGAGGCAAAGACTATGTTTTCCCTCTTTTCAGATCCCCCATGGCTCTCAGTGCTGAGTCTTATGTGTAAAAGTGCTGAGGACATGTTTGCTGATATGTTTGCTCACTGATCAAGGGCCAATCTGCGGTCACTGATGGATTATGCCTCCCTGCCCAGAACATTGGGACTTAGAGAAAAGAAAGGAGGTTTGCAATCAGGAAAATCCTGGCTGTGTTGCTTATTATCTATGTGAATCTGGACAAGTTAACCTCTCAATGACTTTTCCTGATCTAGTAAAATGGGAATGCTTAATAATATTACCTGCCTCATGGGGCTATTGTGAGCTTCATGTGCTTCACAAGTCCTGTGCATGTGTTAGCTATTATTGTTATTATGAGCATGAGGGATAATGTGTGACAAATACTCAGTACGTGGGATTGTATCCTTAGGTATCTTGGTTCTCCATTTCTCTGGCACCCAGACAGATCTTTCCAGAGAAGCCTGTTTGCCTTTTGGTTTGCTTATACTCAGCCCTGAAGTAATGGTTCTTTCTTTACTGGACTAATGAGACCAGGAGATTTCCATCTAGACCCCTCTCTCCAAGTGGTATTAAAGCCAGATGACATATGTAGATTTTCCTCTTGTCTGCCCCTATGCCTAACTTGGGGCCCCTGGCTTCCTCACCTCCCTCCTGGTCCAGTTCAATGCAATTTAATTCAACAGTATTTACAAAGTGCTGCTATATGCCAGGCACGGCGCTGATCCTGGAGATACAAAGAGAAATAAACAGCTTAGCCTAGGAGACTCCCAGCCTCCCAATTCTGTCTTATTTACCTGGTACCTGCAGCTCATATGCAGGTAAAATATGTAAAAGCCCTGGAGGGAGCTGAAGGGAGCAGCAATAGCTATGAATTCCCTTCCCTCCTTAGCAACCTGGGATGAGCCCCTTGCCCTCCTAGAGCATCTATTAAAAAGGCATTGATTTTGATTTTGATGAGCATCCCTTCTTGCAAGAGGGCCAATTTGGAAAAAAATTAACATATTTATAGGAAACATTTTAAAATGAAAACAGCTTTATTAAATCCCGTGGGGTAGGAGCTCTAGGTGAAAATACTTTGAAAAACAGAAAGTGATCTATAAATGTCTGTTTCTTGCCATCAGTAGGATCGCTTTTAGATAAAGGGTGCAAAGTGACTTTGCCATCTGGGGTAGGCTACCGTCTGCAGTCACTTTCTGAGGGTGGGAGGGACAAGGGAGTTAAACATATTGGGAGGCACTTTCTTATGGGTCTCTAAGTTTTCTGCATACTTTGTGAGCAAGACACTATCTATCCTGTTGTTCTAGACTGTCATTTTATTTTTCACTTTATTTTTTTTTTTAAGTAGGCACCACATATAGTGTGGAGCCCAGTGCGGGCCTTGAACTCACAACCCTGAGATCAAGACCTGAGCTAAGATCAAAAGTCAGATGCTTAACTGACTGAGCCATCTAAGCGCCCCTAGACTATCTTTTTAAAGATGCTTGTATAGTTAACAGCCTTGGAAGACAGAGACACTGTCTTCTCCAAACAGAGGGCAAATATACTTGCTATCCAGTATAAAAGATTCAGGTCCCCTAAGCTCAGGGTTCCCCTCCAATAATTCAACCCACTCCACGTACAGGGATCTGACCCTCCTCACACCTGTGGGAATTGGGAACTGGGGCTCAGGGAACTGTTGTAAATACTGATACGATGGCTACTCTTCCTGCTGTGAATAATACACTGTCCATCTCTGACACAGGAGTTTCGTGTTTTCTGCTAGCATCCATGACAGTGTAGCATACTAACTTGTTAGCATTAAGATAGAGTACAATCTCAGACCCTTCGCAGTTCTTGGTAGTTAGGCTACATCTCTGATCACTCTGGGGGCGGGGTGGGGGGGGAGTTGCATGCACTCCGTTGTTCTATTGGTCAAAGATGGGTAAGTGGTCTTTTGAGGAGTTCCCATTGTTCCATACAGAGCCTTCTCTAACTCAAAGCCCTATAGACTAGGACCATGCCCCTATGCTATGCTCACAAAGAGAGGGGCCCAGAAGCTAAACAGACATGCCAACCCTTTGAACTGCTTTCAAATTCATGATGGAGGTGGATCACCTGGAGAGGCTTCCTATATAGCCAACTAACAAATGCCTCTTAGCATTTTCATGTCCTGGTGTTAACTGTGGGAACATTTGGTTCAAGAAGTCCAGTCCAGATAGAGTTTGCCCAGTTCCAGACCAGGACACAGATTACAAGGTCACTGACCTCTGTCCTAGCCTCCCTGGGTTTCAGAAGCTTTTGAGGAAACCAAATGTATAGGCTTTGGACAGATGTCATCTGGAGGGCCCAGCCTTCTTAGGTTAAAAACTACATGGATCCGCATGGAATTTTTCACCCCACTGGCAGAATAAAACTGAGAGGTGCCTTATTTATTAAAGAAGTTCACTCCTCCTACCTGAGTAGCTTGGATGTTCACATTTCCTTCTCTTAAGAGCTTCCAGACGACAGCCATGTCTTCATCGGTCTCTGCAGAAGCCAAGGGAGTGATCATCACAGCAGTGTAGCCAGCTTTGTTCTGATGGTCAACATTGCAGACACCTGCAAGAGGAGCAGTAGGCGCTGGGATCACTCATGGGGGAGCAGGAGTGAGCTGCTGTACCCTGTTCAACGCACTGCCTGCTAGCTAAAAGGCCATGGGGCAGAGCAATTTTTTCCAAGTGGTGGAGACAGTGTTTACATTTTTAGCAGCCTTTAAAAGCGGCTAGTTTTTTTGCAAGTTTTCTGAAGCCACTCAGCAAGGAAGGTCCAAGGTAGTAAAGTCAGAGATGGCAAAGGGGTAAAATGACCAGGATTGTTTCCTAAAGCAGAGCCCATGACATTATTCCCATTTACAGATGAGGACACTGAAGGTCGGTGAAGCTTCATAACCTGCTCGAGTGAAGATGAAATGAGACCAGAACTCAGGTAAGTCTGGCTCTCGAGCCTACCACTCACCAGGCCACACATCACCCACAACTGTCATTTTAGGCTTTACTCTAGGTCTGTGTATAACTTTGAAGCTGATGGCAGCGTTCTCCGGTCTTTTCCAAAGGCCTAGTGATATGCTGGGTGGTGTGCCAGGTGGCATGAAAAATGCCACAGGAAATCATCCAGGAATAAGCATCTTATTTGAAAAATGGCGGGGGGTGGGGGGGGAGAGGAATGCATCCATACATTTTTGGGTTAAAACAATTGAGAATATACATTTCAAAGTAGAATGAAAAATAGTATATTTTAAATATTTAAATACTTTAAAGTATTAGTTGAACTCAAAGGAAATGTCTGCTTTGTAACCCTGGGATATGCATTCATGTCTCTCTGCACCAAAGGTGACACAGGAGATCATCAGCCTGTTACCTGTTGTATAAATAATCCCACTTCTTTTTTTAAAATATTTTATAAATTTTTAAAAATGTTTATTTTTGAGAGAGAGAGGTAGAGAGAGAGAGACAGACAGAGATAGAGCATGAGTAGGGGAGGAGCAGAGAGAAAGAGGGAGTTACAGAATCCAAAGCAGGCTCCAGGCTCTGAGCTGTCAGCGCAGAGCCCAGCGTGGGGCTCGAACTCATAAACAGTGAGATCATGACCTCAGCTGAAGTCAGACGCTTAACTGACTGAGCCACCCAGGTGCCCCACAATCTTGCCTCTTAAGGGCAATACCATATGGAAAACAAAATCTTTCCTGTACTGTTGCTTGTCCAAAATAACTATGTATCTCTTTTGGACAATAAAAAACTATATAGATCAAGTAATTTAGCTTTTCTTAGCATTTCCTCTATAGAATGGGGATAATAATAGAATCTATGGGGTTACCATAAAATTTAATGAGTTAGTATATTGAAAGAACTTAGAACAGTACCTAGCACATAGTAAACAGTAAGTATTTACCGTTTCACTATTATTGTCTAGAATAGTATTCTTGCTTCTATATCCTTGCTACTTGCTCATGAAAACTTAGGTATTCATTGTAACAAATCTGGTTTATAAAAAAAGGTCAATTAGGACGATTTATTTAGACATTCTGTACTTGGTGTAAAAAAACAATATTTGTTTGACATTCGCTCCACTCCACCTCAAACAATTTTTCAGAATGTGCCATTGTGATGCCAGGATGCCAGTGGATACAGAAAATCAGTCTGGGCCTTTTATCATCAGTTTCCTCCCTGAAGCCACTATGACTACTGTCATGACCAGCTGGGCTATGAAAGCTGAATGTAACTCCACTCATTGCCTCACAGCTTTACCTTGATAAAGATGGCAATGTCTGCATTGCCTTGTTCATGACTTGTTTTATTTTTACCTCATGGCTATTTTGTGTTTGCTTTTAAGAGGTGTAAACAGCCCTCAGGTTACAGCTCTTTTTACTCTCTTCAGAAACATGACTTGTAGCTCAGCTGAGTGAGGACCGATTCCTCCCCCGGGGTTCAGAAAGGGGCAAAGGGGCTTCAGACCCAGGGGTTTCATAGCAGATTCTTCTGAGCAGCCCACAGAAGGTATTATTACTTACAGGGAGTAAGCCAACCGTCCCTGGAAGCAAGGAGAAAGGCTTGAGCATGCTGCACCTCAACCAGCTTTCTCCCCTGCAGCGGAGTGCTGGCAAACTAAAGGAGGGATCACAAAGGACTAAGGTGGTAGAGGTGCACCCACTGGCTCTTTTCTCAGAAATGACAAGTCACTTCAGTGTAGCCCCTTACGGTTTGTAGTGTGCTTTCTGGATGCCTCACAACTGCCTGGGAAGGGAGCCTAGGTGTCAGAGTGTGACCAGTCTGTCTTCCTCAACAGCCCTCTACATTGAGGGAAGGTAATGGTACCTTCAGCCCGTTCTCCAGCACATCTTCATTCTTGATGCATGTGGCTATTTAGTTCTGTCAGTATGTTTTTAAAAAAATTTTTTTATTACTTATGTTTGAGAGAGATCATGAGGAGGGGAGGGACAGAGAGAGATGGAGACAAAGAATCTGAGGGCAGCTCCAGGCTCTGAGCTGTCAGCACAGAGCCCGATGTGGGGCTCGAACTCACAGATTATGACCTGAGCTGAAGCCTAACCGATTGAGCCACCCAGGCGCCCCTCTATCAGTATGTTAAACAGAAAACTTCCACATCACTTCAGGGTTGATGAGAACTGAATAGATTCTCAGTCCACACCAGCAGAAATGTATAACAACCAAAGCTTAGGGTGACTATTCTCCAGCCTGGCCCACTGGGAGAACTTCTAACAGGCTACAAGTCCAAGCTACTTGAAGATGAGGGCTCTACATTTCCAGTCTTTGGATTCTTCACACAAAAGGGCATGTTCCATTTAATTATGTGCCTTTCTCGATCGAGCTACCCTTTTTATGGTATCCATGAATCCATGAAGAACTGAAATCTAGTTAAAACTGACTCGATGTTAGTGTTGTAACTTTATCTTCCTCTAATGATGTGTAAAGCAGAAAGAAGTTTAGGCTGTCATTAGGTACGTTACCTATTCATTCTGGTAAAAAGCTTCAAGGCTGCTTAAGGGAATTTTGGAGAATTGGAATGATGAGAAGGAGCCAGTCTGGAGGAGGGTTTCAGGGAAAAGGGTTCATATAGAAAGAGAAAAGGAGAGAATGAGCTTGGTGGGTTTCACGCCATATGACTGGAGTGGATGGAAGGAGAATGGATGGTGGTGGCTGAGGTAGCAAGTGCAGGATTTCTGGGATTCCTGAAGGCCAGGCTGAGGATGTTGCCTTTCATCCTAAGAGCCATGGAAAGCCGTGGGAGGGATTTAAGCCATGAGGGATAAGGTCCAAGTTGGGGTAAAGCTGTTGGATCTGGAATTGAGACTTCCTGATGCCCATTTAAACTCCTCCTCTAGCTTCCTACTTAAGGGTTACAGATCTAGCATGTGCGCCAATCCCTGGATGCCAGGAATGGGAAGAATGAGTCAACGGTATCAATTTTAAACCCCAGTAGCACACTTAGTCATTATGTGATCTTGGGGTCATGTAAAAGCCTGTTGACTTTTCTGAGCATCACTTTCATCACGTATAAAAAATAGAGGTAATCATCCCTATTGACAGGAGTTATGAGGATTAAATGAGACCTCATATGCCAGGGGCTTGGCAGAGCCCCTGATCCACAGATCTGTGGAGCATCATTTGGGGTGTTACATCTCCTATAGATGCCCTCCTAGATATCCCACATACAACTTTCCTGAACTCACAGAAGACACTGGACCTGGACATGCCTTCAGTCTGCCTCATCACCCACCTGTCCACACTGTCACTCCTAGGCTGCTTGATGTTGTCCCACATAGCAACGTGAGGGTAATAATACCTACGTTTCAAGAGCGTGTGAAGCATAAGCGACGTAACAAAGGCACAGAAGTCTAGTCCAGTTCCTAGAATACAGGAGGAACTCAGGACAGTGAAGCATCTCCTGTCTGGAAGGGAGAGGGTACAAAAATTGCCCTTCAGGGAGGACCCGGGCTGTGCAGATGCACTGTTTCTGACCTGTCTCCAGTAGCAGCCTCACGACAGAGAAGTTGGAGTGAGACACGCTGTAGTGAAGAGCCGTGTTCCCGTTGCCATCTGCCATGTTCACAAGCAGCTTCAGGAAGTGCGGGGAGTGGGGCTGGACCCCATGGAGGTAGGCTGCCACCACGGCAGGGCTAGACGACTTCCTGCTGGACACGCGGAACCACTCTTGACTGATGGTGTTCAAGCTCTGCCTCTGAAATACCAACAGATTCCAATTCCAGATGACCTGGCCTGGCTGGGCCTGGTTCCTTCCCGCTGGGAAAAGTCAGCTTGGGACGCTTCCACGGCTATCCCTTCTGCTCCCTCTAACTCCACATGATTTACTCCTGGAGGGATCATAGCTAGTGGGGTTGAGTTTGCACCTGTGGGATGAACCCCCGATGTGAGATAGAAAGAGGACTGGGAGAGCAAACAATAACTGGTGACAGTGTCCTAGGTGACAATTCGAATTTACTATAAGTTTAGATCGCGCCTTTTGTATGCACAGGATAACCAAGGCCCTGTCCTTTATAACCAGCCTATGGTGACCTTAGCCCAGACTCTATGATGACTTTTGTGTGTTTTTAACAGGCATAAGTAGCAAGTCACAACATTTTACTAATGGGAAAAATGCATGCTGAAAGCTAAGAGAAACAACATGCCCAATTTATGCTAGAAAGTAAAACCCAAATAGCTATGCCTGAATTATTTTTGGCTTTTAAGCTTTGCTAGAACCTTCAGAGAAAATGATTTAACAACCCATGGCAGGACATCCCTATCTGCAGTATTCCCCACAAATGGGGGATGTGACTTCATACTCACACTGGAAAGGAACTGGATTTGGAGTCACTTAAACCAATGTAGCCAGGCTTGAGTCCTGGTCAGCTGTATGACCTTGGAAGTCATATAGTCTTTTTGAACCTTACTGTCTCATCTACAAAACAGGGATGGGAAAAAAAAGGCTGGGTCCCTAACCTGCCCATGGCTCTACAGAGTGAGGTCCTTGTACAACCTGCTTTGTCTCTAAGGTGAGGTGGGGGTAAGGGGTGCTTTGAACCTAACGTGGGTGTGGTGTCAGGTGTGCACATCCTCTGTCACTTTTCTTTTTCTGTTTCTTTTCTTTTTTTTGTTTTATTTTATTTTATTTATTTATTTATTTATTTTTTTACAAATAGTTTATTGTCAAATTAGTTTCCACATAACACTCTTTTTCTTTTTTATTTTATTTTTAAGTAAACTCTATGCCCAACGTGGGGCTCGAACTCACGACCCCAGATCAAGAGCTGCATGTTCTACTGACTGAGCCAGCCAGATGCCCCTCCCCTATCTGTTGTCTAGGCAGAAACAGTGGAATCTTTTGTGGCTGAAATATTTTTTATATGTCAGAATATCTCCCTTTCCTGTGGAATTTTCAGGAGAATCTGGAGAAAGATCTTAATATTAAGGAACATATAGCTTAGTTCTGTAATTCATTTCAGAATAAGTAACAGGAGTTTTGATCAACATCCATCCACATTACATACTGTTGTTTTTTTTTTAACAATCTGGGAACAGTTGTTTGCCAAATCAGCTAAGGTAAAATAATCAAGATGGGTTGGGCTGATTCAATCGGTTTTTACTCCTAAGGCTCTGCAAAGGAGAACAAAATGGACTCTAAAAATGCTTACAGGTTGTTAAACACTGGGGTTTACCAGTTGGCTCCCGTGACTTGGGAAAATGTGTCTGTGCCAGTATTTCTTGAATAAAAGTAGAACTTAATGGTTATCTGTTTACATCTCTGTGGGCTTTGAAGGTGTTAAGGCTCAAACAGATGTATTTTCATGCTTTTGGTCTCTCAAGCCATAGGTATGCTTCAAGAAAAACAGTAAAGACTACAGAATTAAATATGAGGGCTTGAGGGTAATGAAGTCATGCTGCCCACCATCCACCTTCATTTTATTAAAGAGGTGAACTGACTTGCTCAAGATCTCCCAAACAGCAGTCCTGGGACTGTAACCCCCAGTGCCCATTCCACATGCTCTTCACTCTACCCACAGTTCTCTCCAATTGTGCAGTGATTTTGAGCCTAAGCCACGTTTAGTTTGGTTTTGTTTTCACACCACAGATTATTTTATGCTGGACATTTAGATGCAATCCCTCATATGCCTCGGTAGTGCCTCTGAGCACCAGCCTGCTTCCTGGTACAAATGCACCAGTTCCCCTCTTCCAGCCTAACCCATCGCCTAGGCTGTAGATTTTGGGTAAATGAGGACACCCAGAGGAAAGGGACTCCGTGCACACCCACGCTGCTGCCTCGGGGTGGGGGACCAAAGTCACCGAGTTGAAACTAACAGCTTAAACAGCATGGACATCCTTCCATGACAATGAAAAATCACAGTACCAAGCGTTGGTCCGTGGTGGCCCCACTTTCTGGAAGATGTTGGCTCAATGCCCGGCATGCACTGAGGAATTCTTCTGAAGGCTTATATCTAAAGAAAAAAATACACATATATTAGTCCTCATATTAAAAAAATAATAATCCCCCACCTTGACTTTCGCTTCTCAGCAGCTGAAACATCACACTGAGCAAAGTCCAGGACAAGGGGCATTACAATGAAAAGAGCCTCCCCCCATGAGGCTCGGCTTCTGAACCCTTCTGAAGAGTGAGTCAAGCACATTGCCCTTTAAATCCTGCTGTTTTTAGGAGGTGGGAGCAGATCACCAAAGCATTCTGGGGGCCATGGGACTAACTGCAATTCCTGACATGCTGGGAAAGGAAGGGCTGTCTTACTGACTTTGGATAAAACATTTTCTGCCTCAGCGACTTGAAAAATCCAAAGAACCCAATCCATACTAGCAAATTTTGTCAGGTTATTCTTTCATGAAGGGCACCATCAATGTTAGTGGAGTCAATAAAATGAAAATCAGTGAAGCTGGGATGCTCTCAGTGATGAGCACTCTTCCTGTGTTAGTATAAGGGCAGACAGACCATCCCGGGGTAGGACTTAATGGCACTGGTCACCAGGAAGCTCCACCCTCATCATGTCTTTATAGTACTGCCATGTTGGAACAGCCCTGCGCACCCGCTTAGCAGTCAGATCCCATTCACTGCTCGTCACTCCCCCGGGCTGAGGGTGGTGGTGATGATTATGGTACTTATTATCCTTATTTCTACTATTTCGTGAGAGCCTACTGTGTGGCAGGCACTGTGCTAGGTATTTTACATATTGTTTCTCATCCAGTCCTCAGGTCAAACCTATCAGGTGGCTGTTACCCACATTATTCCAAATGAGGAAACTGAGGCAACCACAGTTTAGGTGCCTTGTGTAAAGCGACCCTGTCGCAGACGTAGGATTTGAATCCAACTGTGTCTAGCTCTACAGACAGTACTCTTTTCATCATGTGACATGACCTTGCATCTCTTTCAAAGACGAGGTTATGGCAACATGGCCAATGGGAGAGACAGAAAAGCGTATGGGTAAGAATGAGAAAAGACGTGGGTTAGACTCCCTGCTCTGCTAGCTGTGTCCCTTAACTTCTCTAAGCCTCTGTTTCCACATCTGTAAAGTGGGGATTATAATCATTTCTACCTTGCAAGATACTTAAAAGGAGTATCTAAGATAGTACATGTAAAGTCCTTCCCATTTCCAGTGCTGGGACCATGTTAGCTTTAGTTACGTCTGTGCCTGGCATAGATCAGAAGCTCAGTAAATACTGGTGAATGGAGAGGAAGATGAACACATGAACAAATAATGGGATAAAAGGGTGAAGAAATGCCCTTGCTCTTTCTCGGAGGATCAATGCCCTCATCTGTGCCCATCTGACTCACCTCTCAGCCTTGGGATGGGGGGGTTCTTCCCCAGGCCCACCGTCCTGGCCTGAGGTGTTGGTGCCCTCGCGGATGGCCTGCCCGGCCTTGCAGCTGGGGAGGGCCTCCTTGCCACGCCTGTGTTCTGGGCCATCACATTTCTTCTCAGTCTCGCTGTCAGACAAGTCTTCCAGGGAGCTGTCCTCACCGCTGGTCTCCTCGCTCGAGGTGGTCTCATAGCTGGAGAACGAGACAAAGGTCACTTGTTCTGTGCTTCCTACCCAGTGCCCAGGTCAACACATGTAAGAAGCAGGTGGGCTTCGGATAATAATTCCCAGCTTGCTAACCACATCTCCATTCTCTATATCTGCAGGCCTGGGTGAGGGGGCTCTCAGGAACCTTACGTCAGAGAAAGATGTGGTTATGAGCTGTGGCTTTAACACCTGAGGCCGTTTGGGGAGAAAAGATAATTAACTAAGCTCTTTGCAGTGAACCCACAAATAACCCATATCCTAGTTGGCCAATGCATTTGGATGAACCAGACGAGCAAGCAAAGATTCTCCCAAAAGCATTTGTTTCTGGAATCCTGATGCGTTGTCTAGAGAGGGGCCTAGATCTAGGCACACATCTCCACTCCCACCCTGAATCCTCTGAGTTGACTGACAAATCCTTACGTCTCTGGGTGATTGCGAGACTTCCCTTTAGCTCCCCTGTTCTAGCCCAGCTGACATCTGACAAGGTGGGGGACCCATCTGTGTCTACTCCGTACAGGGTTCCATGGGAAACCTGAACAGTCAGGATACCTGAAGCCAGCATCTACCTTTCCTGGCTGCAGCCGGTTTCAGCTATTGCTTGCAACAGCAAAAGTGAGGGCACGGGCCCCTTGACTTGTGGCCCCTCCTCCCCAGCAGCGATCCTTATATGCAGTTATGTGCAACTCTATTGAGGTGGCAGACAGACACCATGGAGAGGAGTCCTGGAAGATTTATGGATCCTTCTGCTGGTGGGCAACAGGAGACCCCCCCGAAAGAGGATGCTGCAGTTAAGATGAAGGTTTCGGGTTCTGGGGCCATTGGACACTGCCACAGAGACCAGGGGAGGCCAGTGGCCATGGCTTGCCCTGAACCCCCTCATGCCCTTTCTCTGAATGATGGCCGCTATGGGAGCTCCCTCCTGCTCACTGGGTTTGCAAACCCAGCCTGATCCTTGGCATGCTCACATTCTGTCTTGTTTAAACTGCAGATATCCCTTCTCTTGTGCTTGGAACAACCTTTTACTTTTGTGATTAAGGGGATAGGGGACATGTTACATTTACCAAGCTGTTCTTGTCTTACAGTTGCTTCCATAAAAACTTCACCTGGATGTCTGTTCATTCATGCAACAGAAATTTTATTGAGCACCTAAGTGCCACACACTCTTCTTAATGCAATACCAAAGTACTTGTCCTAATTGAGTTTATATTCTAGTAGGAAAACATCAGAAAGTAAACATGTAAATAGTATAATTACATAGTGATAAGAACACTAAATAAGATAGTAAAGGACCATGGGATAGAGTAATGGGAGGAGGGGCCACATTAATTAGAGCAGAAGTTTTTGTACTGTGGCTGCACATTACAATCACTTGAGGGGATATCAATTCCCAAAATCTGTACTGCACCCCAGACTAATTAAACTGGAGTTTTCAGGGAGGGGACTCGGGCATTGGTATTTTTAAGGCTCCCCCAGGGTTTCTAAGGTGCAGCCAAGGTTGAGAACCGTTGCACTACAGTGGCAAATACTGAAGAATATCTGGGACAGGAGCACTTTAAGAGGTGGGGGAAATGGATACAAGGACAGGCAGCACATGCAAGGGCCCCAGCAGGGACCCACCTTGGCACATTTTAGGGAAGAAAGACAAGCCAATGGCAGACACTGGGGAAGCTGTAGCTACGAGATGGACTTCCAGGTTTGGGCACAGGGCGGGCACTGTAGGGGACGTTTAAGCAGGGGAGAGAGAGAGAGAACCTGCTTTTCGACTTTGAGATTAGGCTGATTCTCCTTTTCTGTGCCTGAGCTGGTGAAAACTGAAAACAAAATGGTTTCTCCCGGGTTTACAGCGTCTGACGTTAGTGGGAATGAGAACGGCAGCTCTCGTGTGACATCCCACTTCCTTACATCTGACGTTTGCCTCACAGAACCTGCAACAGTGCCATCACTCTTGTTTGAATCTGGTGTCTTCCTTCTGGTCCGACCTGAATTAAGCAGAGTTTCCGACCTCTTTGGGGCTACACACCCTCCTCTACTCATCTCAGCATATCAGCATTTTCTCGTCATTTCTTGTCTTCTCTCTGCCCTGTCCAAAGTAGGAGCTCAGGGCAGGGACCATGATTTTTTTTTTTTAACTTTTTTTTTATGCCTGATACCTAATATATTTGTCAACATTTAATAAATGTTTGTTGAATGACTATTTAGAAAATACTCTAAATCCAGGGGTGCCTGAGTGGCTCAGTCAGTTAAGTGTCCGACTCTTGGATCTCACGGTTTTGTGAGTTCAAGCCTTGAGTCGGGCTCCGTGCTGGCAGTTTTCAGCCTGCTTGGGATTCTCTCTCTCTCCCTTTCTCTCTGACCCTACCCCACTCATACTGTCTCTGTCTTTCTCAAAAAGTAATATAAGAAAGAAAGAAAATATTCTACATGCAATGATTTACTCTCTAGAATATATAAGATTTGATTCATGTTCTGAGTCAATAGGCATTGGTGGGTTTCTTCAACCTAAAAGATGTTGGATTGGTTTGCAGAAGTTAGTAAAAAGAAGAAAAAAAATTAAATGGATGAAATTTGAAGTTCAACAAATTACAAGTTTGTCCTGGTTTCAGTGTCTGTTGTTCAGATTAAATGTCTTCTGTAAAGGGCCCACATGCTCCCCCAACTCCCAGAAGCCACCTGGAATCCTGGCCCCGGGGGCACCAACGGCAAGACATTAAAAGCACAGGATCCGACAGACCACCACAGCTGGCAAGGAGCCAAACACATGCAAACCCAAGATGGAGTTTTACAGGGCCCTTAATTCCCTTGAAGGAAAATGAAAACCAGATGCTTCCCCCGAGGAAAAGAGAGGACTAAGGACAACAGAGGGATGAGCAGTGTGGAGGGGGCAGTCTGGGCTTCACGAGCGATGCTTACCCACCGTTAACCCCAACAAACTGAAGGTTCTTTTTGGTCCCATTACCTCCTGCACGGAAGCCATAGTCTTTCTTTTTCATTATGGATTTAAGGCTGGTCGACGGGGAGATCTCTAGGCAGACACAACATCACAGGTTAGAGTGATCCTGGGGATGCCCCAGAATGCAGCAAAACCGGGACTCCTGCTTTGAGCGGGATACACGCTGAAGGCGTGTGAGGAGGTAGAAAGGGACTGGGCACTAGAAAATGTAAATCAAATATTGTGAAGGTCTTTGAGGAGGCCTGGCCTTCTGGTCAACACCAGCTGACCTGTCCCTGTTCACAAAGCCCTTCTGAGTGTGGATGATAGAGTGGAGTTGCTAGAGCACTCTTCCAGAAGAGCCATGTGGTGTGCGAGCCGTTATTGTCCCTGTCTTATGCGGGGGATCTGCGGCTCAGACGTGCTCAGTGAATGGCAGAACAGAAGCAGAAGTGTAAGCACATGACCTCTGCTCTGCTCCAGCACCCACCTCTGCTGGAGGGGCACCTCAGCCGTCTTTCCTGGCTTTCAAGCCAGGTGACCCCGGTGATGCGGGGCAGGTAGAGCAGACACGTGAGCGAGAGCATGTCTTCTCTTGCTGTGCTCACGGTTATAGGAGGCATTTTCCAATGAGCAGGACTGGAAATAGCACCGACATCACGAAAAAGCAGCGAGTTTGTGATCTGCGGCGGGAAGCAGACTTGCACGCTGCTCGTCGAGCAAAGCAAAATATGGTTCCACTTTACGCAACAGAAAATTGTGTGTGACTTCTTATAAGAGGAAGTGTGCTCAGCCAAAGGGTTGACTTACACGTGTATCATTCAATCTCTTTCTTACACACACACACACACACACACACACACACACAGAAAACATTCAGTGAAATATTTCAGATCTCAACATCATGCCCCTCCAAAACCAGGCTAGAGAAAACCTCTAATGTGCAAGAACCAGAGAGGACCACAGGGATGCAAGAGCCCAGGAAACCATGAAGGGAGGCTGAGGCATAGAGTACACATAGCCAGGGCCATTCTTGCCCTAGACATTGCCTTTGCACCATGCAAATGAGAAACAGGCACCCCTCTGGCTGGACACGGTGCTGCTGACTTGGCAAGTGAGTGTTCAGCTTCCCTGGCCGGCATCTTTGTGCCTTGTGCTATCTGCACAGCTGTACGTGGTGGGCCTGCAGTCAGGCCCAACCTTAGAGTAAGGACAAGAGTAGGGGCACAGAGCCTCCACTGTTACATAGATCCGTTTTTATTCCACTGGGTTCCCCGAGGTGCTTAAACCTTTAAAAAAAAAATATATATATATATATATGTGTGTGTGTGTGTGTGTATACACATATACATTGCATGCATATATATACATATANGGCGGAGTGTGGGCCGAGTAGGCAGACAGCAGCAGGTTGAGGGAGCTGAGCAGCTGGCTTTGGATGCTGCTGAGCTTGGAGGCAGGCTGCCTGATGGCGCTGGCCAGCTCTGGGTACCCGTGCTCCAGGCAGCTCCATTGCTCCTGCAGGAGTTCCTGGATCTTCTTAACATATTGCCCAAGAGTGGCATCTGTGGGCGAGCTTGGTGGCCTCCCTGGGCTCTCCTTCCCTGGCAGCTCTGAACTGGCCTCCTCCCTCCCTGCCGGGGGAGTCTTTCTGTCACTGCTCCACGGAGAGCCTCCTGCTCCCTTGCCCAGACCCTCAGCTCCCACCTGAGGGCCTCCCTCCTGCTCGGGGCCGGTTTCTTCGATCCTCAGCTCAGTGGAGAGGCAGCTATGTAAAGAGGGAGTGAGGACCATCTCGGGTCCTTGTGGCAGTGAGAGCTGAGATGGTGGTGTGAATTCTGCTGGGCTCCAGTCCCCCGGTTTGTGGCTGTCCTGCGCCCATAATGGCCCATTCTCCTCTCCTCCGGCCCTCCAGCTTTCAGATCTTGTGCTGCCCAGAAGGTTGACCTCAGTGCTCTTGTCACACAGCAACCTGGCCCAGAGTCCATCGATGGGGTCAGTGTTGACCATGGCGTCAGTCTGGCCCTGAGCATCTTTGGTGTTCTCACGGCTAAGCTTATCTGCCAGTTGAGCTACGGTGCACTCGAGCTCTTGAATCCTCTGGCCTTTAGCCTTGATTTCCTCCTCCTGCTGCTGGAGGGCAGCTCTGACCTGGGCCAGTTCCTCGGTTCTTCCAGACAGCTCACTCTCGAGGGCAGACAGCTGTTGTTTCAGGCTGGAGATGCTTCTGGGATCCGTTGTAGGGAGGCCCAGGCTTTCCTCGGTGACCCGGACGCCAATGCTCCTCATGTCTATCTCCACAGGGGGTGGGGGTGGGATCTCGCTGATGTTGAGCTCTATTTCTTCTAGGGGGAACTCGTTCTCAGGGATGGGTGATGGCAGGGGTGGGGGGCTTGGCGTTGGAGAGCCAGGGGAGACCACTACCTCTGCTTCTCGGGTTTTGTGTTCATCTTCATCCTCGAGAACTACAAGTGCATCCTGGGATGAGAAGGGAGGACTTGGGAAAGAGAGGTGATTTGGAGCCTCCTCTTCATCTGCATCCTCTGGAGGCTCAGTGCCCTCCTGGACCAGCTCTGGGATCCCCGGCACCAGGTCCCCAAGCTCTCTGACTTTGGGCTGAGTTGTTGCTCGTGGGGTGGAGTTTTGAAAGCCTGCAAATCCATCTGCAGGGCCAAAGGTGCCGTCACAGACGCCGCCTTCACCCTGAAGGGGAGGGAAGGCAGGAGGTGTGGGGGGACCTGAGTTTAGACTTGGGTCCTCTGAGGCCCTGTTTTGCAGCAGTGTGGCTGGCATACTGGATGCCCTCAAGAGCTGGGGCCGTGCACTCCCGGAGGCCAGCTCGGCCTCGCTGGGGGCTGTAGCCTCCAAGTGTCTGGCTGTCTCCGCCAGCAGGGCCTTCCTGTGGTAGCTCACCTCACCCCCGCTGCCGGAGGCTTGCACGTGTTCACCAGGTGGCAATGACTGGGCGCGCTCCTCTGTCCCCAGTGGCACCTTCCTTGGCACCATGGGGGACCAGTTTTGGTGGTGAAGAGCGGCGTGGGGACGAGCCCTACTGTCGGGAAGGCTGAAGTTGCGGGGCAAAGTGCTAAACTTGGCCTGCTTGGCCCTTCTGTGGATAGGAATCCTTTTGATGGTGTTTCCCTTCTCAATATCATCCACATACTTGAGGAAGTCCAGGTCTAAATGAAAGCCATACGGGGTCTCCACAGAATAGGGGTGGCTCTTTGGAGGGTCTTTCTCTTCCTCCCCCTGAGAGGACTGGTCTTTGGCTGGGAGACATGTAAAAAAGAAGCACGATGTTAATAAGAATTGCAGGGTGGTGAGGCCGAATATGTGTGATTTGGACTTAACGCTCTCACGTGAGACTTCTCCTAAATGTCCCAGCCTCTAAATTAAAGCCGAGATTCTCTCAGTCTTCCGGCCATGCTGAGATTCCAGGTTATTAAATCAATGTGTACTTAGCCAATGTCTGCAAGGAAATAGGTATAGGAAATAGTTTCCAATTTGCAGCATTCATCTCAGTTACTGCTGTGGAATCTGCCCGCAGACCAGCAAAATAAAATAGTCTCATACTGTTTTTCTGGTTTTGAGTCATGGTAATTGCTGAACTGAAGTGGCCAGGAATTTGCTGCATCAGGGTACTAATTGGAAATTATGAATACTGAAGGTTTTGAAGGATAAAATACACAGTCGCCTCAACATTAAGAAAGAGGCCTGCATTATTCAAATAGATACTAGTAAAGCTTGCCAAAGCCAGAGCTATCAAGGAGTTACACCTTCTACGTCATTTAAGCTACCTCACATGGGTCAGCCTTCTGCTACAGGAGGGTCAGAGAGAATTGGAACATGTAATTATGCACAGCTGATGCTCTTTTCCACCTGAAAACTGTTTAGTGCTTAAAAAACATGAACTTCACTTCCAAAAGCTCATGTCAGGTGAGGAAAGACCATATTCTTCATAAACTGGATAAAAGCTAGTAAGGAAAAAGGGCCATGTCAAAAGGAACATCAGCATACATCCTCCAAGAGAGGTGGGACTTAGAACTTTTCAGGGCTGCCCAAACCATCAGGGGACATTGTGATGACAAAGTTCTCCATCACACCAAGACACCATTGATTTTCTTGACTCCAGCAGAGAATGCTGAGAACAAGTCAGTCCTTCAACTGTTTGCATCCATGAGGACTTTTTCAGGTTAAATCATCTGTTCTCATGTAATAGCCCTGACATTCTGCTAAACGTGCTCCAAAAATGCTTAGCTCAGGAGAGAACATTAATGGAGAGCACAGAGGTCAAGAATACAGATTCAGAAGCCTGGTGTGTACTTCAACCCTTAGGGAAATTACTTAGCCACTGTATGTCTCATCATCTATAAAATGAGAATACCAATAGCACGATGAAATTATTGTGAGAACTGATTAAGATATATAAAGTGCTTTGAACAATAATAAATATTCAACCCATGCTCAATATTGTAGCTATTATCTTTGTGGAAACACAAAATATAGAGAACCGAAGCCCCATAATGGAAGCTGATTTGCATGGGTACACAGGAGGGTCCCCACAAATTCCTTGTGACTCACTGATTGCTTGGCTCTAAGGGTAATAGGCCCTGAGGGCGAAATTACAAAATAGTAGTAATTCAGTATGTGCACCTACATATTGCTAAGCTAGATCCTAAGGACACAAAGATAAATCAGGTACAGCCCTGCCCTCAAAAACACATGGTCAGGTAGGAGAAATACCAATAGGTACAATATGGTGTGACAAGGATGGTAACAGATACATGCTCGAAGGACAGTCTTCCTTCCTGACTTATTTTCCCAGTTTCTTCAGAATACTTTCCTTAGAGGGCACCTGGGTGGCTCAGTCATGTCTGACTCTTGGTTTTAGCTCAGGTCATGATCTTGTGGTTTGTGAACTCGAGCCCTGCATCAGGCTCCATGCTGACAGTGCAGAGCCTGCCTGGGATCCTCTCTCTTCCTCTTTCTCTCTCTGCCCATCCCCTGCTCATGCTCTCTCTCTGCTCTCTCGCTCTCTTTCTCTCTCTCTCAATAAATAAATAAACTTAGGGGTGCCTGGGTGGCTCAGTTGGTAAGCATCTGACTTCAGTTTGTAAGTTTGAGCCCTGCATCAGACTCTGTGCTGACAGCTCAGAGCCTGGAGCCTGCTTTGAATTCTGTGTCTCCCTGTGTCTCTGCCCCTCCCCTACTTGTGCTCTGTCTCTCTCTCACTCTCAGAAAATAAATAAACTTAAAAAATACTTTTCTTAGAATTGGAGGTTAATTCTGCCTTGGTAGGAGAGGAATGACTTTTCAAAAGTGTCCTAAGATTGACATAAAATGAACAAACAGGAATTTACCAGGAGAACAAGAGGGTGAAAGACATTGTAGCTGTTCATCTCCAAGATAGTCACCATCACTGCCACCCTCCATACAGGTAAGGGAATCCCAGAGTGAGAGGCGGAGTCTGTTTCTCCACCCCTTTGAATCTGAGTTGGTCTGTGACTGCTTTGACCAAAATAATATGGTAGAAATGATGTTGAGGGAATTCCATGGTTAGGTCATGAGCCTGCAGGTTTCACCTGGGTCTGTTAGAATGCACACTCAGTGGAAAGACAGATGTCATGTATGAAGTCCATCTTCCCTGAGACTGCCATCCTGTGCGGAAGCCCAAAGAGCCTGACACAGAGGAGATGGGGAAAGAGGGTGCGAGATGCCTAGCCAGCCCAAGCTGTTCCAGCCATGCTAGAAAAGAGCCTTCAGATGACTCCAGCCTCAGCCATCATCTGACTTCAGTGACAGCAAGGCACTCTAAGTGAGGACCACTCAGCTAAGCTGTGTTAATAATACATTCTTGTTTTAAGCCACTAAGTTTTAGGGTGTTTGTTACACAGCAATAAATAGCTAGGGCAGATGCTGGATACACATTGGAGAATGTGCAAAGGCATGGAGGTGTGCAATGCCATTGTATTCTGGGGTTCTGTAAATACAGCTGATATGGCTGGAGCTCCATGTGAGGTAAAGAAGGGTGAAGAGTAGAAAGAGACAAGTGGAAAAGTCACCAAGAACCAGGTCATGGAGCAGCTCATATGTACACCAACAAGCCTTGACTTTACTCTCCAGGTAATCAACTGTGGTTTCTCAAAGAGAGTCCTTGCAGAGGACTGCAAGAAGGACAAACCAGATGCCTCAAGTCCAGCTGGGAGCCTGCTGACATGGTCAAGGTAAGAGAAGCTAAAGGCTGACATGGTCAAGGTAAGAGAAGGGAATGAAGGGAAAGGGACACGTGAAAGAAAAGGGTGCAAATGATGGTGCTACCTGGGGTAGCTTTTGGGGGCTACTTCCCCCCACAAGTGATGGCATATTGGTCCTGAGCTCTTCCCACTTGCCTGTCTGACCTCTCCTTTTGGTCAGTGTCACATGCTTTTCAGGTGGCTCTCTGTGCTTAGAGAAGCACAGTTACCTCCAAAGAACTAAATGAAGCCAACTAGACATACAAAGGCTCCCGGTGTGCACACTGACACAATCAAGCCTAGTAGGCTCGTAAAGCCACAGGCTTTACACAATTACATCACAACTGTAGCAAGGAACAAAAGGAGGCACTGGTGCTCACCCACAGGACAGTCTGTGTTGGATTCTACCGTTTCTGTGGCAGGGACCTGAACTTCAGGCAATGAGGAGTAAATACTTCTCAAGCTCCTCCACTCCCCCCAAAGAAACAACAGATAAGTTCCCATTCGCCCACCCATTGTTTTACCAACCTGCTTTCCCCCTCAAAGAGGCACACTGATAGTTTCAGTAACTGAGAGACATTGCTTTCCTGTTAGTTTTCCAGGCTACACGCATCTGTACCCTTAAGCTTACTGGTCGACCCCGCAGCCTGCTGGATTACAGGGACAGACCATACCAGAAAGGAGGTATTTGTCTCAAGTTAAGTAGAGAGCAGATTTATGACCCAGAAGGCAACGAACTCTCCTAAAGGAGAGGCTGCATTATTTATCTGCTTATTGCCTCAATTCAATTGAGGCTGATTTACCCAGTGGCCTCTGGGAGCAGGTCCAGAGCACAAATACAATAATAGCATCAAATAAGAAACAGCAGATTCAAAGGCAAAATCTTCCACAAGGGAGATGGAAGGAAACCAAAGGAGTCTGGAGACCGAGCAGCCATCCAGGATGATGGATTTAATAGGTGCTTTCCTAAACTAGCCCTAAGGGGTATATCACACACACATACACACACACACCTGCTCCACCTGCCACCCACCACTGTGTTCCTTCTCCTTCTCCCAGTGTAAGAGGAATGCTGGATGTTGAATGAGGGAGTTGATCTGATATGCCAGCAGACCTGTGCTCACATTTGGCTCTGCTCTTCTTAATTCTACCTGGTGACAGGTATGCAGGACCTCAGAATTCCAGGCATTGGGCCAGGGCAAGAATTAATTAACAGGACTGTCTTTGCTCAAAATGAGCTTCAAATCAGATAAATGAACACATGTCATTTCCTACTTCGGGGTACATTATTTAATTATTTAATTTCCCGGTGCCTCAGTTTCTCCCTTTGTAACATGGTAATGATAATACCTAACTTACAGAGTTGTTGCAGTTGTTAGCATGAATGCGGTAGAGAGAACACAGAGCAGGGACCCTAGAAAGGCAAAGATAGGGTGGTGCTGAGTGAGGCAAGGGAGGATCTGCTGAGGGTGTGCTCATTCCTTGAAATATTTAGCTCTGTGTTAGAATGACAGCCTCAAGAGTCCAAGAAGATAATTCTGGGAAGCTGGGAAAAGGAGTCAGGGGAGAAGAAAAAAGATATATAGGGTCAGAGCTACCCAGGATTCCGAAAGCACGCCAGATCACTAGACCCTTGGAAAGGACCCGCAAACAGTCGTGAGCCTAAGACTCAGGCACAGGTGCAAGAAAAGGGATCGGAAGGGGACCAGGGAAGGAGGGAGATGCCAGAGTGGCTATCTTGAGGAACACAGTGAAGTTCAGCAGGTGAGCTAACCAATCAGAGCTTATTTAAAGTGAGGAAGGAAAGCCCAAAAGCCTATATTCGGTTTCTGAAGGAAATAGGAAAAACAGAAACTACAGAGAAAGCAGCCAAAAACACAGCCGGAAGGAAGGGAGATTTAATGAGCCTCTTCAGAAGGCTTAAGACAGCCACCGAAGCTTTTCCCTCTTGAGCCTTTATTTTGTGAGGGGGTTGTGCCTGAAGGGAGGGGTGCCTTTGTTGAGCTTGTTGTGGGTAATCACATGGAGCTGAGTGCACAGCGGGGGCCCAGAGTGCTGAGCAGGGACAGATGAGGCAGGCAGAAATGACAGGCCCCTGGGGCATTAAGAGAATTAGCTGGTGTTCTGTGGGACCACTTCCCTGGATGCACTGAAAAGGCAGCTGTCTGGGGAGAAAGGCAGACTCTTGAAATAACGGTGTCTACATTTGGAAAGAAGGAGGAGGCAGGGCTGGAGTCGCCGTCTGGTCCCCAAGTCCTGTGCTGGTTAAGGGTCATGTGATTCAGGGGAATTATAGGCACTCCTGTTTCCTGACATTTGCTGATCTGGAAAAAGCATTTCATTAGAAGGCAGGAGATCCGGATCTCCTCTATAAGCTTCGGCAAGTTTCCTGGGCTGGGGAAGAAGGGAATATTTATGAAGGCCATTGTTGTGTAAGATAGCTATTACTCAACAGCTTTGCATGCATTATATCATTTAGTCTTTTACCAACCCTGTGAAGTAGGTATTTATACCTATACCTGCTTATAGGATAAGGGGAAGTAGACTGTTTGCAAAAAGAGCCAGTCATACCCCACTCTTGGGCACTCCCCCCCACACCGACCCAAAGCTTGGCCTGGTGACTTGCTTTGCCCAGTAGGTCAACAGCAAATGTGACAAATGCAGAGACTTGAAAGTTGCTAGCACTTTGGGGTTTGTCTGTTCTTGCTGTGCTTGCTGTACCTTGGCCACTGTGTGAAGAAGCCCCAGCTAGCCTGTTGGATGATGAGAAGCACATGGCCAAATCATTACCTGTGCCCCAGGTGACATGGAGTCAGCCACCAGAGATATAAGTATGTCCATTCTAAATCATCTGGCCAAGTCACCCAGAAAACCACAAGCACATGAATAAGCCCAGCAAATATCAAATATCAGAACAGAAAAATGGTCTAGACAACCCACAGAATCTTCTGGGAAATTTTCAATGTCTTTATTTTAAGTCAATAAATTTTTGAGCGGTTTGTGACACAGCAAAGTTAACTGATACATGCGGGGACCGAGGCTCAGAGGAATTAAATGACAGGGAGAGTCACCCAGGTATGAATGGAGGCTCTTTTACCATATTGTGCCTCTTTCTCAGACCTCAAGTTCCTCATCCTTAAAATGGGGGTAATGAGGGGCACCTGGGTGGCTCAGTTGGTTAAGTGACTTCGGCTCAGGTCATGATCTCACAGTTCATGAGTTCAAGCCCCACACTGGGCTCTGTGCTGACAGTTCAAAGCCTGGAGCCGGCTTCGGATTGTCTGTCTCCCTCTTTGCCTCTCCCCCACTCACACTCTGCGTCTCTCTCTCTCTCAAAAATAAATAAATGTTTAAAAAAAATGAGGGTAATGAGTGAGGGCATCCTGCTCCCTTCTCCGTGCTTGGAAGAGATGAGAAACCTGCCCAAAAATACATAAATGCGACACAAACAACACTTTTCATCCTCTACCACCTTCTCTTGCTCGTATCTGAAATACATGGTTTGGGTCTCCCAGTGCTGCCTGTTTGGGGACTGTCTCTTGTGGGTCTCCCTTAGACTGTTTCCAGGATCTATGAAGGCAATCCCTTTCTAACCCAAGTGCTCACTTTAGTCCAGAGAGTACAGAGCAGCCTGCCTACCATCTGTCTTCTCCATCTTAGGGAACGCGGACTGTCAGTCTCTCAGGCACTCTTCATCCAGGAAGTCTGTAAAACTCGTTGAAGAGTCCTGGAAGAAAGGACAGAAGAGTGGAGTCTTATTACAGTTAGCATAAGTGTGGAGGCAATATAACATCAAAGAACTCCCATCACTGCCTCCCTCCCATGAGCTCCACACTCCCTTCTACAGTGTGTCCAATTCTGGGCATGACTTCACAGGATGTTAGCAATGATTGACCGCAAAGGAAGCATTTGGCCCAACCCCCTTGCTTGGCAGATGAAGAAACTGAGGCTCAGAAGTCAGTTGCTCTCAGGGCACCTGGATGGCTCAGTCAGTTAATGAGTCCGACTCTTGATTTTAGCTCAGGTCATGATCTCACGGTACATGAGTTTTCGAGCCCCATGCCGGGCTCTGCACTGACGGCATTGAGTCTGCTTGGGGTTGTCTCTCTCCCTTTCTCTCTGCCCCTCTCCTGCACTCATGCTCACTTGCTATCTTTCCTCTCTCTCTCTGTCTTTCCTCTCTCTCTCTCTCTCTCCCTCTCTGTCTCTCAAAATAAATAAATTAACTTTAAAGAAGTTGATTGCTCTGTGCAGGACCTCTCAGCATTCTAGTGACGGAGCTGGAGCCAGACCCAGGGCTCTGACAACTAGCAACGCTGTTCCTTCCATAACACCAAAAGCTGTAATCTACCCCCCTCCAACAGGGTGAAAGAATTATAATCCTTTTTTTAAATACTGGAATCAGAGTACCTATAAATTATCTGTGACATCCCGATCAGATTCAAGACAGGGGTGAGATCATTGCCAAGTACTGAGTAGGAGCTGCTCCTTAGGAGTGATTTCTAACCACGGGCAGAACAGGGGAAGTTCAAGCTGGGTGGTCCAAAGACATCAGAAACTATTCAAGCGGAATACTGTCCTGACTCTGAATTAGGATACCTTGAGGTTTAATCATAAATTCTCCCCAAAGTTTTAATCCATTCCCTGGACTCTTTCTTTGAATGGTAAACAACCTGGCTTCTGCCCCCCTTATAATAAATCACCCAGGAAATTGTCTTTTTATGATTCTAGCTCCACACACATCATAACAATGAATTATCTGTGACACCTCAGCAGTGGAAGTGGAGTTGTTTCAGGAATTCCAATGTGCTTGACAATGAATTCTAGACAGAAAAGCATACCAGAGACGAGGGAAGGGTTGGGGAAAACTGGGAGTGAGAGATGGATGAGGGGCGGTCCCCACCAACCCAGGATGGAAAAGAAGGGGAATGAACAAGTAAACTGGAGAAGGAGGCTGGGAAATATGAGGCTCACCAAGTGAGAGAAAGTCTCAAGTTTGCCTGGCAGATTTTCATGTGTCCCCTTTCTGTGAGCACTCCCAACCACCTTCCATGCAGCTGCCAGAGGGAGCACTCCCTGTGGGAGAGTGAGAGCCCTGAAGGGTGGGCCGGGTTCCTATGTGCAGAGACACTCTTCTGCAGAGGGAATGCTGACACGAAGTCCTTCACTTACCTGGGGACAACAGGTACTTGAGTCTGGGGGTAGCAGAGAGCTGGAGTAGAGAGAAATTGGGGATAAGAAGGGCAAGTGTTGTGCTAAGGAGGCAGAAGGTGGAGAGACCTGGAAGGTTCTAACCTGGGGCAAGGGAGGGTCACCCTTGCTCGAAAGAAAAGGTTCTGAAATCAGTGGATGAAAGGATAAAGGAAGTGTGGCGTAGGGCGCGGCTGGCTCAGTCGGTTAAGCTTATGACTCTTGGTTTCTGCTCAGGTCATGAGCTCCTGGCGTGTGGGTTCGAGCCCCACATCAGGCTCTGTGCTGACAGTTGAGAGCCTGGAGCCTGCATTGGATTCTGTGTCTCCTTCTCTCTCTGCCCCTCCCCTGCTCACACTCTGTCTCTCTCTTTCTCAAAAATAAATAAAAAATTAAAATAAATAAAGTGTGGTACACTTTATACACACACATATATATACACACACAATGAAATATTGCTCAGCCATGACAAAGAAGTCAATCTTGGCCATCTGTGACAACCTGGATGGATCTTGAGGGCATTATGATAAGTGAAATAAATCAGACAGAGAAAGACAAATATCATATGATCTCACTTGTTTGTGGAACCTAACAAAAACCTGATTTCATAGATACAGAGAACAGATTGGTGGCTATCAGAAGCAGGGTGGGGATAGTTGGTGAAATGAGTGACAGTGGTTAAAAGGTAGAAACTTCCAGTTATAAGATAAATAGGCCATAGGGTGTAATGTGCCGCGTGGGGACTATAGTTAATAACACTGACTGCATATTTAAAAGCTGTTAATAGAGTAGATCTTAAAACTTCTCATCATAAGTGTGATACATATATATCTCCCATACACACACACATATACAGTGGAATATTACTCAACCATAAAGAGAATAAAATCTTGCCCTTTGCAAAAACAGATCTAGAGGGTATTATGTTAGCTGAAATAAGTTAATCAGAGAAAAATACCATATGTTTTCACTCATATGTAGAATTTAAGAAAGAAAACAAAAACAAAGAAAAAAAGAGACAAAGGGGCACCTGGGTGGCTCAGTCGGTTAGGCGTCTGACTCGACCGCGGCTCAGGTCATGATCTCACGCTTCATGACTTTGAGCCCTACATTGGGCTCTACACTGACAGCATGGAGCCTGCTTGGGATTCTTTCTCTCCCTCTCTCTCTGCCCCTCCCTTNAAATTAAAATAAATAAAGTGTGGTACACTTTATACACACACATATATATACACACACAATGAAATATTGCTCAGCCATGACAAAGAAGTCAATCTTGGCCATCTGTGACAACCTGGATGGATCTTGAGGGCATTATGATAAGTGAAATAAATCAGACAGAGAAAGACAAATATCATATGATCTCACTTGTTTGTGGAACCTAACAAAAACCTGATTTCATAGATACAGAGAACAGATTGGTGGCTATCAGAAGCAGGGTGGGGATAGTTGGTGAAATGAGTGACAGTGGTTAAAAGGTAGAAACTTCCAGTTATAAGATAAATAGGCCATAGGGTGTAATGTGCCGCGTGGGGACTATAGTTAATAACACTGACTGCATATTTAAAAGTTGTTAATAGAGTAGATCTTAAAACTTCTCATCATAAGTGTGATACATATATATCTCCCATACACACACACATATACAGTGGAATATTACTCAACCATAAAGAGAATAAAATCTTGCCCTTTGCAAAAACAGATCTAGAGGGTATTATGTTAGCTGAAATAAGTTAATCAGAGAAAAATACCATATGTTTTCACTCATATGTAGAATTTAAGAAAGAAAACAAAAACAAAGAAAAAAAGAGACAAAGGGGCACCTGGGTGGCTCAGTCGGTTAGGCGTCTGACTCGACCGCGGCTCAGGTCATGATCTCACGCTTCATGACTTTGAGCCCTACATTGGGCTCTACACTGACAGCATGGAGCCTGCTTGGGATTCTTTCTCTCCCTCTCTCTCTGCCCCTCCCTTGTGAATGTGCACATATTCTCTATCTGTCTCAAAATAAACTTAAAAAATTTTTTATATATTAAAAAAAAACTAGATAAACAAAAACCAGACTCTTAACTATAGAGATGGTTACCAGAACAGGGCAGGTGGGGGGGGGGGGGGGGGAAACGGGTGAAGGGGATTAAGAGTACACTTATCATGATAGCACTCAGTAACGTGTAGAATTGTTGAATCACAATGTACACTTGAAACTGATATGATGCTATCTGTTAACTATACAGGATTTTTAAAAAATGCTTATTTATTTATCTTGGGGGTGGGGAGAGTGTGTGTGTGTGAGAGAGAGAGAGAGGGGGAGAGAGAGAGAGAGAGAGAGAGAAAGCACAGGAAGGGCAGAGAGAGAGAGAGGTTGAGAGAGAATCCCAAGCAGGCTCCGTGCTGTCAGCACAGAGCCTGATGTGGGGGTCAATCCCACGAGCCTGAGATCATGATCTGAGCTGAAATCAAGAGTCGGACGCTTACCCGACATAGCCACCCAGGCGCCCCAACGATGCAGGACTTTTTAAAAAGTTCTCATCATATCTCACTCACATAGTTGTAGCTATGTAACTATGGTGTTACACACTTTGTAACTATGGTGACAGATGTTAACTAGACTTATTGTGGAAGCCATTTGACAATGAATACAAATATCAAGTCATGTGGTACACCTAAAACTAGTAAAATATGTCAGTTATGCTTCAGTTATCTAAAAATAAATATAATGTTTTTTAAAAAGAAAGAAAAGAAAGGGTTTCCAGGCAGAGGACACTGCAGTTGCCACAAATCCATGGTCTGCAGTCAGCGGGGGAGCCTCCCAGATGCTGGAGGACAGGAGAGGCTTTGAAGTGAAGCCTAGGGGAGAAAGGGTGAGGACACAAACCCTAAACATGGCCCCTTGGCCTGTCTCTCCATCATCATCATGGTATCCCTCTTCTTCGAAGCTCCCACCCCAAAGCATTACTGAGCAACAGGCAGAGGTCAGAGCACCTGACGTGCTCAAATTATCTCATGCAGTCGGCACCATAATCCTAAGGACATCATTATTATTGTCCCCACTATTCAGATAGGGAGACTGAGGCTGAGGGAATTTACAGGCCTGCCAAAGTCCCCTAACAAGCAGGTGTTAGAGCAGCATTTGCCATCAAATCTAGCCGACTCCAATCGTGTCCTGGAAACAGAAGTGATTTATAAACCTTTGCCCAGCCCTGACGCTGTGACTGATCCCAAGCTCTCTCATCATGGGGGGAGATGTTCCTGACTTGGATGCTTCTCTGCTTCTCTGACAAGTGTGCACAAAACGCCTTCTGAGCACGGATGAGGAGAACCGCTCTCTTGTAAGGCCTCTTGGCCAAAGGTGTGTGTGATCTGCGTCTCCAAGACTGGACACCAAGCAGCTAGGCTCCTCCGAGGCAAGAGGGGGCCACCTGGGTGCAGATGGACCCTTGGCACAAAAACCCACCATCCCCTTGGAGAGTTCAGCCACACCCACCAGCTTTGGTTTGAGTTAGGATTCAACCCTTGATATATCAGATCCTAGGGCTTCGAGTAATTATGCAGCACACATTAGGTCAAGTTTCACTAAAAAGACCTCTACAGAGACTTCTAATAGTTCTCTTAAAGTTGAATTTTGCTGGAATTAATCATTCCAAGTTTACAGAAATCAAATGGCGCGGACACTCCAACTCTATGAAGAAAAGGGCTTAGCAAGCTTGCACTCGAAAGGGCTGGACACAGGAAGGAGACTGTCATGCCCACATCATGCCACTGCCGGCCTCCACCCACCCCAGACTTCTGTACTTTGGCCCACCATCCTCATGGTGGGCATCTTAGATTGGAGCCGAGGGTGTCTATTTCATGTGGCTAGGTGAGTGGAACGGAAGAATGATTGCACCTCATTGCGTGCTACTTTGCAATACAACCGAATATGAAAATTAGCTTTGCTGGACAGAATTGCCCTTTCAGATGGAATTTTGCAGCCTTCTAAAGCATTAACAACTTTGATATAAAGCAATTTATTACTCAGGGACATTAAGTTGTACCCTTGATATTCAGGACCTGATAATGCCCGGTCCTGTTATGTAACTTTTCATCTGTTCCTGGCTTATCCCAGGATCAAGAATGCCCTTTCATTAGCTCATCATATTCTAGATGTTTCAAGTATATATAGCTTTTTCTCTATCTCTTCTCCTCTCCTATTCTGTAAGCTTGTGAAGGTCAGAATTCCTGCAGGACTCATTTCTGTCCCCTTCACTGCCACCTCCACACCCCCACATCCTAACATGTGGCAGACACTCAGTTCATGGTATCATCTCCAAGTTACAAATGAGGAATCGAAGGCCCAAAGAGGCTAAGTGGCCAATCCAGAGTTACCCGTAAATTAGGGGTGGACGACAGTTTGTGTGACTCCATCACTTCACACTGCCCCCTCAAAGCCAATGGGTACTGAAGAGATGGCAACTGAGGCTGCCCGTTCAAAATTCACCACAGAGCCAAACGGTCTGACAGCCCATGTGTAACTACGAGGCCACATTAGAAGAAATAGTTCTGATTTCCCCTAGTCAGCCTGACTGCTGCCATGTATACTTACACCCTCTCCCTACCCACATTTATTCCTTTTATGATGCCATGTACAACCTCATTCCTAACCTCAAATCCAAATACAAAGAAACCTTCCTTACTTAGTCCTGAAATTGAAACCTAGTTCTGCACTTTTATTCTCTTCAAACCCCTCTTTATTCTGCAATCATAAAAATGCCGTATTTCATCCTAGGACAGGCTGCATGCCAAAATAAATAGCACCTTGGATTTCCTTGAAAAGAAACCTTGGCTCAAAGCACGGCCGTATTGCCACGATGATTCTTGGAGAATTCAACCTTACAAAGTCAAATATTTAGCAAGGTAGTGGACCAAACAGCAGCCCTGTCAATCCCTGCACAGTCACTTGCAAAGACAAAGCAGTCTTTCCAAAAGAGGAAGAAAAAATTACCCGTACCTCTTACGGATCCTGCCAAAAAGATGAGAGCTTCCTGTTTCCCCATTCCAGGGCCCCATGCCTTCAAGTGTAAATGTCCCCTGTGCTGAGAAGCGGGAGGCATCTGACAGTGCTGCTTAACACTGAGAGCCAGAGCGCTGAAGCCCAAACACCCGGGGAGGTGAGATGTACTCCTAAAAAAGACTGCCTATGGAGTTCTCCAGCCACCTCCCTTCCCGCCGACCCAGGAAACAAAGAGATAACTCAGTCTCCATAAATGACACATTAACCCAACCTCATTAACTCTTTTCTCACAGTTTTCGGCAAGTGTCTGTCATTTTTCCCTGCAATGCAGCAGCTGAGTCTGGAGCTTCGGGAAGAGAAAACCGTCGGGAGGAAAGCTGTAACCACATTACCTTCCACTGGCATCCTCCCCTTGCCATAACCTGGACCGAGAGGAGTCGTCTCTCTGCGGAAAGCGAGGTTCTGGCTCCTGGACCAGAGCTGATGGCTCGTGAGTTTAGCACAGCAGCACTGGCTTCCCAGCTGTTAAAGGATTTGGTCAGGTGATCCGTGACCTTGCTGGGAAAGCAAATACTGACTTCCTTTTCACTCCCGGGAAGAGGGGAGCAGGGTCAGGCAGGAATTCAATGCTCAATAAGCTGATACCCGATCTTGCAGAAAGAGGAAGGCTCCAATCCTTCAACTGGAAAGTTAGTTCCCAGAGCTGCTGCCACATCTAAAAGACTCCAAAGCAGCATACACCTTCCTTCCCTGACTGCCCCGACTCTAAGCGCTTCTCTGAGGGGTCATAATTAATTATGCTCTCCTTCTCTCTCCCTGCAGCTTGGGTGGCTCATTAATAAAATTGTTCCTTACGAGGACACAGGGATTGTCCTTAGGAGCTGAGACCCTCCGGGGTAGGTCTCTTTCTTCTAAGCTCTGCTGTAGAAACTTCCTCCCCACCCATCTCTTGGGGTCCCGCAACCGTACAAAGCTTCCACAAACAGTCCCTAGGCTGCCAGCTGCCTGGATGGGTGACTGGAAGTCAGCTGGGGCAGAGCAGGAAGATACAGTGATCAGTGAGATCCCAGGACCAGACTGGCAGCTCCTGCTTCCTGCCACTCTACCCGTCTGATGCCTCAGGACCGAAATACACCCTATTCAGGCAGAAAGAGAAAAGGAAATACCTACTATAAGGATCCAGCTCCGGGCAAGGTTTCTAACTGCAGCACGGACCAGTGAGTTCAGAAGGGCAGGTAGAGGAGCCCAGGGGGAGGCAGCTGTGGAGGAGGACGGTCTCAGAGTGTCCCAGGCAGGTGCTGTGACGAGTCTCAGCCAGCCCACTGCAGCCACGGCTCTTTGGAGCAGAGGCAGGTGGGAGGCTCGGGCTCAGGGGCTCCACGCTTTCCAAATCCAGAACCACTACTGGACATGCCCCTACCTAGTGGGGTAGGTGTGGTCAAAAGGAGCCAGGAGAGCATCGGGGCTCCTGTGTGCAGGCTCAGCAAAAAGATTATGGGGACCTTATCCCCTTTACCTTCCGTGAGCCCTAGCCAAATGAGTCTGTCCTAGGAAGTGAAGCTCTGTCAGTAAGACATGTCAAAGCAGCGCTGACCTTCATAGACACTGCCTGTCGAGATGCGCCTCAAAGGCCAGGGCAGATTCCTGTCTAACGCACGTTGAAATTGATGCCAGAGCTGAGTGTCACCCTGAAATGCTGCCTGCATCCAGCCCAATACACTTGGAAAGCACTTGACATCCTGCGTCCCATTTATCCTCAAACTAGCTTGAGGCAGCCAGATGGGATGTGTGTCCCCATTGTACAAGTGAAGAAAATGAGACAGACAGTTGAAGTGACTTCTCTTGGCTCACCTCTGAATGAATCTGGATACAATGAATATTTTGGGGGTAGAATTCTGTGTTTTTCCTACTCTACTGGATCACGCTCCTTATTTTCCTTACTTTCCTTATATTCACACTCATATTCTAGAGCATCTTGTTCAAGAGGGAGGTTAAGAGAGTTACACAAGGGTAGAGGTGGGTGTGATAGACAAGGCTATAGAACACCACCATTCACCTTTCTCAACTACTGAAAGGATTTCTGTGTTAACTGAGTACACAGACCAAACCATCAGAATAAAAAAAAAAAGTCAGAAAAATGCCTTGAACTCTGAGGTCATATGGAAAAATATACTAAGGAGCAAACTGCCTCTCTGGTAGATTGAAATGATCATTGATTGGGGCACCTGGGTGACTCAGTTAAGAGTCCGACTTCTGATTTTGGCTCAGGTCATGATCTCACGGTTCGTGAGTTTGAGCCCCACATCAGGCTCTGTGCTGACAGCTCAGAGCCTGCTTGGGATCCTCAATCTTCCCCTCTCTCTGCCCCTCCCCTGCTCTCTCTCTCCTGTCTCAAAGTAAATAAGTAAGCATTAAACAAAAATGATCATTGGCCATCCTCTCGATTGACCAGAGAATGGCTAGAGGCATATGGCCATTTCAGCAGGACAGAGTGAAAAACAGCTCTCCATTTCACTGGTCCCATGACTTTCCAGCCACCCACTCTTCCCCTCTGGTTCATCTATGTAGTGGAGATAAGCATTCTTGTTTCCTCTCTCAGAGAAAAATTCTTCCTTTTCCAGTATGGAGATGAGAAGCTTATTTCCAGACTTGTGCTTTCCTTGCCCCTCCCCTCTTCACAGGTGCAATCTCTCTCTCCCAAAACAAGATAAATGTTAAGAAAAATAAAAACCTTTAGGGGCGCCTGGGTGGCTCAGTCGGTTAAGCGTCTGACTTCAGCTCAGGTCACGATCTCATGGTTCGTGGGTTCGAGCCCCGCGTCGGACTCTGTGCTGACAGCTCAGAGCCTGGAGCCTGCTTCAGATTCTGTGTCTCCCTCTCTCTCTGACCCTCCCCTGATCATGCTCTCTCTCTCTCTCTCTCAGAACTAGATAAATAAATAAATCATTAAAAATTACCAAAAAAAAAGAAAAATAAAAACCTTTAAAAGGATGTCAGACTGAGGGGAGGAAGTACTAGTCCCCCAGCAGGGCCACTGATCAGCTTGGCTCAGAAGGCCCACAGGAAAAGAAGACACATACTCCTAGTTTCCTCTCCTTCTTCAGACCTCTTTCTGGAGACAAGGAGCCCTTTCATTTCTCTGGGTTCCACCTGAGATGCTGGGACAGATACTGTGCTGACCACCATGTCTCTAATAGGAGGAGTGGTCCTTCTGTCTTTTATGCCTGTCTAACTCACCCACTTTGCCCATTTCACTCCAGAGTCAAGCAGGGAGGTGAGCAGACCCAGGGATGTTACCCTCTATTTGCCAGATGAGGACACAAAGCTAGTTTCCCCAGGCCACACAGCTAACAAAAGGCTCGACTCAAACCCAGATTTTCCGTCTCACAGTCCAATACCCTCTCCTCTCAGCCAGGCAGCCTGAACTGGGCCTTAGGCAAGTGCAGGAGACACACAAATACCAGGATGGAAGCTTTGGTGCTGGTTCTGTCCATGCAGAGGGTGACTTCGCATTTAGGGAAGGTCTTCATGGGAAACCCCAACAACTCTCTAGGGGGTTGTGCTTCTTTGGGGAGGACCTCCTCCAGGGCTTCTGGGCCGTGCCAGACATAGGTCTTAAGATTAGTAGCCAACTTTATTATGTTCCCACCAAGCCATCCAGAGGATTCCCCAGACCAAACACATTTATCCACAAGAACTTTTTTGGCAAGAATCATTTGGCTGAGGGGAGCCTGATTCCTTTTGCAGTTTAGAAGCATCCAACTTCTATGGCCCAGGTCCTGTCTGCCCTGTGATGGGAAAAGAGTGGACTCTTCAAGTCAGGCAAGATGGACATGTAGGCAAGAGAAAAAAGGAGATGAAATTATCTTAAGAATGTGCCTTTTATCTAAGAAGTCCCTTGGGCTGTTGCACTTTGCTCAGGAAGGTCAGCTACTTGGCCACCCGTGTGATGACACAGGCGAAGCAGGAACATGCCTGTTGGGTACACATGCTGCTAAAACAGAGCCCCTCTGAGCCACGGCCACTCTGACGGAACACCACTTAAATGGACGGAGGAAGAAATCACACCCGTGAGACCCATGGGTGCGGCTGTCCAGGGGGAATCAGCTGTTGTAAAGACTGACCCTTTAAATTGGATGAGAATTTGTCAGGAAGGAAACAGGGCCAATTTCGGGGAGAGAGGAGTCTTCAATAACTAGTGAGAAATGTTCCCTAGAGAATGTGGAAGGCATCAGGGCCACAGGGAAAAGACCCTCCCAGAACACTCGCAGTCAGTGCTTCACCCAAACGCACTATAAAAACAAGACACCAAGAGACAAATGAAGAAGAGGCACGATCAGGCAATTCAGAAAAGAAGAAATACTGATGGTTAATATTTGAAAAATGTTTAACCACGTGAATTAATCAAAAAGGAGCTGGATAACATCGAAATGCCATACTCTTTGTTTACCCTACACTGTGCCAGGCACCCTAGGTCCATTCCAAACACCATCCAATTTAATTCTCACAATAACCCTAGAAGGTGCTACTGTTATTTCCATTATTCAAGGCTCAGGGCAGTTGGTTTCCCAGGTATCGAGACTATCAGCACCAAGATTCAAATTCAGTTTATGCACCGCTGACAACGACTTACCAGTTAGGGGGAAAAACTGTTTTTAAAGAAAGATCGTCGGGGCGGGGTTCCTGGGTGGCACAGTCAGCTGAGTATCTGACTCTTGATCTCCGTTCAGGTTTGATTTCAACAGTTTGTGAGTTCGAGCCCCACGTCAGGCTCTACACTGATGGTGTGGAGCCTGCTTTAGATTCTGTCTCTCCTCTCTGTCCCTCCCCAGCTTGTGTGCGCTCTCTCTCTCACTCAAAAATAAACTTTAAAAATAAAATAAAAAGAAAGATCGTCAATGTTAGTAAGCATGTGATGAGAAAAAGACACTGCCTCCCTGGAAGAGGAGCAGCTCTTCCCACGCAGCGGCCACCAACCGGAGCCGCGCCTCTGACACCTGCCGGCATCGCCCGCTACGCTGTGCACCTGTTCCACAGCGCTGGCTTAGTGTGCGCACGCGCATAGCAGCTTCCAAATCAAATACAATCAGATAAAATGATGAAGTAAGAAGATGAAAGGGTCACAGTCACATGAGATTTCTTTTCGTGGTCTAAAAAAATCACTATTGGGGCATCTGGGTGGCTCAGTCGCTGAAGCCTCCGATTTCGCCTCAGGGCATGATCTTGCCCTTCCCGAGTTAGAGCCCCGCATTGGGCTCTGTGCTGACAGCTCAGAGCCTGAAGTCTGCTTCGGATTGTGTTTCCCTATCTCTCTCTCTGCCCCCCCCCCCAAGAAAAATGGTCTGTGTCTCTGTTTCAAATAAATAAACGTTAAAAAGAATTTTTTAAAATTACCACTATGATATATTCTTAGAAAATTAAAAAAATCATTTGTGGGAAAAAAGGTGGGAAATCACCATTATCCTACCACCTCGATTAAAAACAAGTTTCATGTCCAACTACTTTGGATATCTTAACATAATTTTATTTTAATATTATTTTTGAGAGAGACAGAGACAGAGCATGAGTGGGGCAGGGGCAGAGAGGTAGGAGAGACACAGAATCCAAAGCAGGCTCCAGGCTCTGAGCTGTCAGTACAGAGTCCAAGGTGGAGCTCAGACTCACGAACCGGGAGATCATGACCTGAACTGAAGTTGGACGCTTAACCCACACTGAGCCAGCCAGGCCCCCTGCGTATCTTAACATAATTAAAGAACAACTTCTATGGTGGTTAAGAGTCTGGGCTCCAAGTCAAGAAGCCATGGCTAGAATCCCAGGTCTGCCACTGCCTGTGTAACCTTGAACACATTGCTTAACCTCTCTGTGCCTCAGCTGCCTCAGTTGTAAAAAAGGAATGGTAATACACCCTACATGTCATGGAGTCTTAAAGATGATAATACAGGTCAACCCCTTAGAACAGAGGCTGGCATATAGTCTGTGTTCAACAAATAATAAATATATTAGTTATTAATATAAATTCAATTGTGAATTCAGTTTTATATTGAAAGTTCTATCACCTAGCCATTAAAAAAATACCATTATACCTGCTTTATAATGATTACTTTAATGCCTGTGCAAGATACCCCTGACGTGGGCCTTATTTTCCAAACTCACTCCCTGCTGCATTCCACGTCATCTTTAACTCACTCTTCAATGCTGCCAGATCAGGCAGCCTGACAGGCGGGCCTCAGGGCAGGTCTCCAGGAAGACCCCAATTCCAGGTGGCTGGAACCCAGCTGACACATATGATGATGAATGGTTAAGAGCACAGGCTTTGATGTAAGACAGACTAGGTTTAAATCCTGGCTATGTCACCTTGAGCAAATGTTCCTATTAAGCGCAGTCCATGGTTATGAGGGCTGTGTGAGATAAGTATGTAAAATGCTTGTACCAATGCTCAATATATAATAAACAATCAATAAATGTTAGCTAGGATTACTTTGTAAACCCACAGTGTTTTAAGTGAGGGAAGGGCACAGATTGTGTTTGATTTATTAATCACCCTATTCCTAACAGTTGGTATGATAGAAACTCAACATAAATGTGTTGAATCAATGAATAAATACATGAATGAATGGATGGATCATAGAAACTGTCAGAGCTGGAAAGGATTTTTTTTTAAACAGCTTTATTTGTATGTAATCTACATACTGTATAATTTACTCATATACATTGGACAATTCAACAGTTGTAGTATACTCATAATTATGCAAACATTGCCACAACCTAATTTTTAAAATTGTGCTAAAATACACATACATAAGATAAAATTTACCATTTTAACCACTTGCAAGTGTAGAGTTCAGTGGCGTAAGTACATTCACAATGTTCTGTCACCATCACCACTATACCCCACATTTCTCATCTCCATCATAAACTCTGTAACCCATTAAACAATAACTCCCCACTCCCTCTTGCCCTGGTAACATGTACATTCTGTCTCTATGAATTTGCCTGTTCTAGGTAACTCATATTAATGGATTGATACAATATTTGTCCTTCTGTGTCTGGTTTCTTTCATTTAGCATGTTTCTAAGGTCCATCTAAGGTTTTGCATATATCAGAATTTCATTTCTTTTCATGGTTGAATATTATTCCATTGTATATAGGTACCATATTTTGTGTATCCATTCTTCCATCAACTGATACTTGAATTACTTCCATCTTTTGGCTGTTGTCAATAATACTTCTATGAACATTGGTGTACAAATGTATGTTTAAGCCCTTGCTTTCATGTAGGAATGAAACTGCTGGGTCATATGGTAATTCTGTTTCATATTTTGAAGAACCACCAAACTATTTTCTAAAGCAGCTGTGCCATTTTACATTCCCATCAGCAATACATAAGGATTCCAGTTTCTTCATATCTTCACCAATATTTGTGGGGGGTTTTGTTTTCCATTTAAAAAAAGTTATTATAAAATAAATAAATAAATAAAAAGTTATTATAGACATCCCAGTAAGTGTAGAAGGTGTGAAGTGTTATCTCCTTGTGGTTTTGGTTTTCATTTCCCTACTGATGATGACCGTTGAACGTATTTTTTATGTGCTTATTGGCCATTAGTGTGCCTTCTTTGGAGAAATGTCTATTCAAATCCTTTGCCCATTTTTGAATTCACAAAACTGTTTATTTGTTGTTGTTGTTGAGTTGTAAATGTTCTTTCTGGATATTAACACCTTATCAAATATGTGATTTGTACGTATTTTCTCCCATTCTGTAGGATGTCTTTTTTGCTTTCTTGATAGTGTCCTTTGGTGTACAAAGGTTATTAATTTTGATGAAGTCTGACTTATCTATAGTTTCTGTGCTTTGGTATCATACCCATGAAATTGTTGCCAAATTCACCATCATGAAGATTTTCCTCAATGTTTTCTTCTACAAGTTTTATAGTTTTAGCTTTTAAGTTTAGGACTTTGGTCTACTTCGAGGTCATTTTACTTTGTGGTTTAAGTTTAAGGTCTGGCTTTATTCCTTTGCATATGAAATTCAGTTTTCCTAGCACCAGTTGTTAAAAAGACCACAATCTCATTTTAGAACATTTTCATTACCCCAAAAAGAAAAGAAACCCCATACATGGGATTTCATTTTTATAAGGAACTAGAAACGTAAGTGAGTTATTGGGAGTTAATAAGCCTCGTCATTCATCAACAAAAATTAGTTCATTAAAAGACTTTCCTGAGAACATTAATTCTCTGTTCTACGAAGAAGCGTGACCTCCAGCCATCACAAAATAGCACGGCCAAACTCCCATGTATGCACACAGGCCAATAGCTGAAATTTCTGCAATTCTCAGGAGGGAGCTTTGTTATTAATACAGAAGATATTTGTTGCCTTTTTGTGCTAGCCAGCACTTTGTGAACACCCTTCCTATGCTTGGGTTATTTCCTTCCTTAGGAGTCGCAGCTCCCCAAGGCTGCAACCAGAATTTGCGGTGCCCGACTCATTTATAAGTTAGGACTGTCATGGGGCCTGTGTTCAGCAGGTAGAGAGGCATGCAGGCCAGACCTCAGATTGGAAGAAAGCGCCCTAGAAAAGGAAGGGCTACAGGCAAGTGATTCTGGAGAGTGTGGTGGAAGGACTCGACGTCTTTTAACACATTCCTCTTCTACAATAAGCTCTACATGAGCTTGGATCTGTTGTTTGCAGCTATGACTCTTGCCTGCTACAATGCAGCATCAGCATTGGCTTGGGTTTTCATTGCTTTCTATTCTGTTAATTTATATTGCTTGTAGATTCCTTTCTGGAGTTTCTTTTTTGTTTTCTCTTACAAGTGTTGATTTTGAGAGAGAGGAAGAGAAAGCGTGGGTGAGGGGCAGAGAAAGAGAGAGAGAGAGAGAGAGAGGGAGAGAGAGGATCCCAAGCAGGCCTGACGTGGGGCTGGAACCCACAAACCATGAGATCATGACCTGAGCTGAACTCAAGAGCTGGACGTTTAACCGACAGAGCCACCTGGGAACCCCTACGCTCTGGAGTTTCTGTTGATTGTTTTGTCCTGAGTGTTTGCTGCACGACCATGTTGATTACTTTTTTCTTCCCCTTCACCCTTTGTTATTACAGATTCTTTCCCATTGAAAAGTAGGAGCCCGTCAGCTCAATGAGCCACAAGGGTTTTTGCTGAGCCAGGTTGGGCCATAGTCAAAAGAGCTTGGGAACCATAGCTTGGAGTAAACCAAGGAGTTCAGCCTCCCCTCCTCCCTCTCAGGTCACTTCAGTGAAAGCGGCTCCAGGGTAGGCACAGACACAGCCTCCAGCACCCACCCTCTCGGGGCGGCCCCCACTCTCCACATCACTGTCCCTGGTCAGTATCCAGGGGAAGCCTTCACAGACATCTGCCCGGCTTCAGAACATGGGTCGCAGGTGCAGACACTTTAGGGCTTGTGTGGGTTGTGGCATCTGCCTTCTGGGTTGGGAGGAAGATTTATCTTGGCACAGCCTGCACATTCAAGAAAGTCGGTTAAATCAAACGGAGCCTGATAAGTAATCTCCAAACACCTGGGTGGACCCAGTGATGTTTCCAGATTTTTCAGGCAAGATGAAAGGCTTTTTATTATTTCACGAGGCCCCGCCTGCCCCTCTAGCAGGCACCGTGTAAGGAAGAGCAAGCGTATGTGATGGGGGTCAGACAAGGATGAGCACCGAGCAGCACGCAACTGGATCAAGGGTGGGCGTCATCACACAAGAGAGGCCATGAGAGAAACTTCTATCATCTTCAACTTTTCCTTGAACAAGATGGGATTTACTGCCAGTGCATCAGCAGCAGTGGAAAGAAAGGTCATATACTGTTCTGTTTGGGTTTTGTTTTGTTTTAATGTGGGTAAAGTCAGTAAAAAAAAAAAAAGGTGTCTCCAAAATTCACATCCCATATTTGTATCATCCTGCTGCAGCTCAGCTGCAGCTCAGGGATGAAACAAAATGGCTGGGCATTTGGAGGCAGGCTTTCGTTGATTAACTCTAACAACAAATACAATAAAGATCCAGCTCAGTTATGGGCCCCCCTTTTTTTTTAATTTCTGAGAGAGACACCATGAGTAGGGAAGGTCAGAGAGAGAGGAAGATACAGAATCTGAAACAGGCTCCAGGCTCTGAGCCAGCTGTCAGCACAGAGCCCGATGTGGGGCTCGAACCCATGAACCATGAGATGGTGACCTGAGCCTAAGTCGGACGCTTAACTGACTGAGCCACCCAGGTGCCCCATATGGGGCCTTTTTAAGGTGAGGCCCCACTTTCATGCTTCTGGGTCTTCTTTAGAGCACCAGCCTTGGGCATTGTAGATGCAAGCACTCCTGCTGATAGTCAACAGCTAGGAGCAGAGAAACGAAACCTGGGACATCATCTTCTTCTTTCCTTAAGGGGAAAACGGGTTCATTGGCTTGTCCATACCATACAGCAAGGTGAAGGCAAAGGTCAGATTCTATTTTCTAGACTCCTGATGGAGTGCTTTCCTTTATAAACCTCATGCTGATGGCAGTGGTCTGCAGTGTGGTATTGGAGGCTATCAAATGAATGGTTTCTTTAAAAACAACGTGGCTGGCGGTCCCCAGGTTAAATATGGGATAACGGCATTATTGTGGTGAAGAGTGCCAGAGAGCAGGTGCTAAATCATGTTGGTGACTGTTTCTTGCTGCCTCTGGCTACAGGGAAAGTGTGATGCAGGGGAACCTGGGTGGCTCAGTCGGTTAAGCGTCCGACTTCGGCCCAGGTCATGATCCTGCGCTTCGTGGATTTGAGCCCTGTGTCAGGCTCTGTGCCGACAGCTTGAAGCCTGCTTCAGATTTTGTGACTCCCTCTCTCTCTGCCCCTGCCCTGTTTGCACTCTCTCTGTCTCCCAAAAATAAATAAACATTAAAAAAAGAAAAAAAGAAAGTATGATGCATAACAACAGGCACAGTCACCAGCACCTGTGAAGCACTTCCTCTGTATGAGCCCTTTACTCATCCATACTCAGCCCTGGAACAGCACTGTCATGAGTCTCCTGTAAACCCAGTAAAGATGGCCACCTCATGGCCCAGGCGTGGCTCAGTGGTTGTGTTCAACAAAACAAGAGTTAAGCAGGAAAACATGAATTGGAGGCAACCCAAACCTTCACTGCAGTCTCTAGAGAAAACATCAAAGGGCAAGTGCATTCTTAGCACAAGGCAAAGCCGTAAAATTTTCCTTTCCTATCTCTCCTATTCTCAGTTTCTATTTCCAGCAAAGCAACAGTATGCTCTGTTCCCCATCGTCTCATACCTGACCTCTTCCACCTGGCTCAGCGGCTCATTCACCTCCCTCACCTCTGGCATCTACTTACCCATCCTCTGCCAGTCTCTCTCTCTCCTCTCATCACCAGGCATCCCGATATTGGATAAAGTTGTCCAGTGCTTTCTCATCACTGGGTGACCCCAAGCTGCATAGCTGGGGCAAGAGCCAAGAAAACTATGCCAGAAATTTTCTTAGAAGGGAATTACTTAAAGTTTTACAGTAAGGCAAAGAAGTTTTGACTACTCTCACGTTTACTTTTTTTATTCTGTCACACCCCTTTTACAGATTAGAAAACTGAGGCGTCGTCAATATCATGAATAATTATACCATTATTATTGTAAATAGTAACTATTATTAGTCAGGCATTGTCCGATATTGTACAAATGATCACTTATTTAATTGCACGTTGACCATATGACGTAGGTGTTCTTATGTCCTTTTCCCAGCTGACGGGTTCAAGGCACAAAGCTGGTAAGCGGCAGCACTGGAACTCAAACTGAGGTGTGCCTGAGTCTAGAGACCAAGCTCTTGATCACAGTGTTCTCTGCCTTTTAGATTCTAGTTCTGTAACTGCCTATGGAGCAAGTTGCCAGTGGTGCTTAAATACAAAACCAGATAGAAAGATTTAGGCAAATGAAAGAGTCTTAGCATCCAATTGCATCACCACCCATGCTCCTTAAGTATCACATGATTATTAAAATATAAAGAACATTATTCAGGCATGCAGTAGGTCTATCTATAAGATAAATTTATTTGCAAAGGAATAAGCTAAGAAATGCAGTGACTTTCTAGTTAACTTAAAATTATTTAATCAATACAACACATTTATTCTTCAGATAATCCTTGAAAGTTCCGAAGAGTCTTGAGGTGTTTAATTGCTATTTAACCAGATAGCAATGGTCAAGTTACACCAATACAAGTTTCAGAGCAAATGCTCTTTGCAGATCTAGCATTCTGTCAACATTTACATTAGAAAGACATATTTCCAAGCCAGATACAAGGGTTTTAAGTTACAAATTAAATTTGCTTCTCTGTTGTTCTCCAGGGCATGGTGAAGGGGGTGTGCGGCAGTGGCTGATGCAGGAATCCATGGGGCCTGGCTGGCATAACTTGGGGCAGATATCCACCTCCCTGCCAATGGGCCAGTTTCCCCCAAAGTAGGGGGATGCTACTGTTGATGATGGGGGACCCAGTCCAGCCCAGATCTCCCCTAACGGCTCCCGCAGCTATAAATCACGAGCCATCTTGTGCTAAGACCTGAGCCAGGAGGTTGTCAGGATCCCACTCAAATGCACTATACCTACTCAGAGGAACCCCTGAAGTGAAAATAATAAATACGAATGGAACAAACAATCGATACAAAAGCAGAATCTCTGGGGCAGGAATCTCCGTTTTAACAAGCCCTCCAGGTGATTTTTATGTGCACTAGAGTTGAGAAGTCCTGATCTAACCTACTTTAAAAAACGTTTTGGGAACTATAGTTCAGTGCATCTTAAACTGTATTGTGCAGATACACCTCCTGCAGATCTTGTCCAGTGCAGATGCTGATTCAGGAGGGGTGGGGTGGGGCCTGAGAATTTGCATTTCCAACAACTTCTCAGGAGATGCTGATGCGGCTGGTTCCAGCACCAAGAAGCCAGGTATGGGTGTCTGTGTGGCTGGAAAGGGATGGGGGTGGCGTAGTCCAACAGACCTTGGCACGATTCCCAGCTCCCACGCTTATAAAACTTTGTGACCTTGGTCATGTCACTCTACCTTGTTGAGCCACTTTGCTTCAGCTTTGAAAGGGTATAAAACAGTACCATCCACTTTATCAGGCTGTTCAGACGACAGCATCCCTATACCTAACAGAGCACCTGGCACGTAGAAAACACTCAAACAGAAGCTATGGTTGCTGTTATTTCTGAAGGAAGGAAGCAACTAATATGTGCTCAATAATTGTTTGGTTATTATTTATCGAGAGTTGCCTATGGTGTGGTAGGCAGTGGGTCAAGTGGTACACTACTGTCTTTTCCTTCTCCCAAAGACTCTGTGTGCAATGTCCGGTGTTGTGTGTTCTCGTTTGCAGGCTGGGAAGCCAAAGCCCAGAGAGCTTAGTAACTTGGTCCAAGTCACAAAGAAAGTGAACGGTAGAGCTCAGGTTGAATGTGGGTCTTCCTGCCTAAGTTTCTAACCGCCCAGACTGAGGCCTGGCTCTGTCCACACTTGTCTGCAAGGGTTGAGCCAAGGGAAGGGGACAGGCTGCAACTTAGGTCTCTGCAAGGAGGTACAGATCAGGTCCGGGCTCAGAGGCAGGGGACAGGCACGGGCAAATGGCGTCCTTGCAGCTGGAATGCCAACCGGCAGAGGGACATCAGGTCTGACAGAAGGAGTGGGGCCATGTTCCACCATGGTATGGACATGTCGCAATCAGGAACAGAATCGAAAAGGGACGAGGAGCAGAACCTCAGTGGCTCAGTCTGTTGACCATCTGCCTCTTGATTTCGGCTCAGGTCACGATCTAGGGTTGTGGGATCAAGCCCTGAGCTGGGCTCTGTGCTCAGTGTACTGCTTAAGCTTCTCTCTCTCTGCCTCTGCCCCTCTCTCCTGTTCATGCTCTCTCTCTCTCTCCAAATAAAAATAAACAAATTTTAAAAAGGGACAAGGATTTTCTCCCTGGTGCCTCATACAGGCTGACCCAGAGCAGTGCTCCTTAGAGACGTAGTAATTGAATGAATGAATTGACAGCTGGATTAATAGATTCACTAATATTTTCAAGGCAGCACCTGATTTGAAATCGGTGAGCAGGATGTGTTGGAGGGGGAGAGAGATTTTCACTTCTGGACTTTCCTTCTTTAAAAAGAGAGCAGTTTAAAATAAAAGAACAACAGGACTATTTCCCTTGGAGCCCAGCCAGAGCACACAATGCCTCCTTTTCTTCCCAGGGCAGAAGGCGTCTGGGGCCCAGCCCCTCGGCGGGTGTGCGCGGCACAGAGCCTGCCCAGCATACTTACCCACTTGTGCTCTGGAGCACAGAACGGCCTGCCTGCCAAGCCCAACACAAATGCCTCCTTCACCACAGCCCTTTGCCACGTGTGGTTTCCACCGCTACTTTTAAAAGCCCCCTCCAGGGCCAAAATGAGGCCCTTTTGGCTGACTCTCCCCACTACTGTGTGGAGACAAGAGACAGTGATGCTTTCTCAATCATTCTGCCACTTTCTAGGGGCCCCAAGGCACGAGCGAAAGAGCCCAGAAGCTTGAGACAAGCAAGGGGAGCCTTTCCTGTTCAAAGATCAGTCAGCTATTCATCAGAAATCATTGTTCAGCCATAGGGGATTCACAGATGAATAAGACAGGGAATAAAGATTGCTTAAGGAAGTCACATTCCAAAATGGAAGGCAGAGTGTAGCACCTGGGTGGCTCAGTCGGTTAAGCTAAGCGTCCGACTTTGGCTCAGGTCATGATCTCTCAGTTCGTGAGTTCGAGCCCCATGTGGGGCTCTGTGCTGACAGGAGCCCGGAGCCTGCTTCGGAATCTGTGTCTCCCTCTCTCTCTGCCCCTCCCCTGCTCATTTTAAGTTTTTTAAAAAATGGGAGGCAGAAGCCTAATCAAGGCCATATGGTGTCACAGAGGTGGACGAAGGGATTACGAAGGACCGCAAGAGCACTGCAGCCATGGTATTTGAGCTGGGCTGTGAAGGATGAATACAAGCTCACCAGGCAGAGAGAGGAAGCAGCTCTCTAACTCAGCATGAAAGTATGTGTGGTGGGCTTGGGGAATGGCCAGCAAACCAGGCCCTGATTGCAGGGCGGGGACAGAGGAAGGGAGGGTGGGGCTGGAGGTCAGCTCAGTTTAATCCGTGAGAGACTAGGCAGCCAGCAAAGCTTCTTCAGCAGGACAGGAACCAGGTGAAAACTGGGTGTTGGATATAGCTCCGACTGCACTGAGTGAGGCGGGGAGGTGTGGTGGCTGGGGGGCGTATCCCCAGAGCCTGGCCGTCAGTGGACAATAAGTATTGACGGACTGAACAAATGATTTCGAGAGGGAAGAATATAGCAGGTCTGACAAGAAGTCTAGCCAGACTTAATGCTTTCCACTAACTGCTCGTTTTATGCATTCTTTTAAGAGAGCAGCAGCTTTTCTTCTCCTTTATTGAACCATCACAAATGTATATAATCTGAGATTGCAGGCATAATTACATAATGTCTTACATTGTTGGCAGCTTCCTGAATGTTTGCTTTGTCTCCCAGAATAACTCTGTCATCTCCTTGACAGCCAGCACAATGCCTCTGATGCTCTCTGTGCCCTGCCCAGCAGTACTACTCAGGTGTTGAGCACACAGTAGGCCCTGGGAAGCAGGACCACGAAACCATTCATGGAGCATGAGAGCCAGGCAGGCTTTGTACTTAACTGGTCTAATTCTCTCATTGTACAGATGAGGAGACTGAGACCCAGAGAAAGGGCAACATGTGCCCTATCTGAAGATAGGTTCACACTCCTACTTCTAGGCCCCTTGCATTTCACAGCAGGGATGTGGGCTCAGTCAAGCCTTTCAGGAGCTAATACCAAGGGTCAAGGAACAGACGCTGAAGTAAACCAGCGATGAGTTTGGGTAGCAGTAGGGTAAAGAGAACACCAACACACGAACAATATAGGCACAAGAGAAATGTGTTCCTGTACATACGTAGTACTCAGCTTCAGTGCTTGGTCAGTGCTTACAGCATAGCCTGGTACGAGACCTGCTAGAGGACAGGATAAAGATTAAGAGTGTGGACTTGGAGGAAGGCGGGTCCAAGTTCGAATCCCCGCTCTGCCGCTTACCCGTTGTGTGTTTAGCAAGTTCCCTAAGTCGCCCAGCCATGGTGTCCACACATGTATAAAACAGGAAAAACACAATCTCCTCCTTACCAGGTTATGCAGATTCATTGGGATGAAGTATATAAAGTGTCTGTCACGGTGGCGGTGGCGGCAGTAGGAGTTGAAAGGTGATAAGTGAGAGAGAAAGAAAACAGCAGGACTTGGCAACCTGTGGGATCCATTGGTTATCTACCCTTCGTTTGCTGGACACTTCCTCTGTTCAGGCACTGGATCAGGAAGGAGAGGGAGGCATCAGCTGCCCCAGCATTTCAAACCCGGGTAACTAGACTGGTAGGGATGACCGGTGAGTTAGGAAGGTCAGGAGGGAAGAGATTTGGAAGTAAGGGGATGGGCGTTCATCCTTGGGGATGACTAGGGGTGCACCCACAGAGAGGGGTCACCCAGAGAGTGTGGCCCAGCAGACGGTGGAAAAGACGGGCCCGGGACTGCGGAGAGACCCAAAGATGAGAGGTGCGGGTTCGTGTGGGTACTGGGGGTGGGAAGCGAGCGCGAGCAGAGGAGGAGCGTGAGGGAAACTCCTGAAGAAAGTCACATTTGGGACGCCAACGGGAAGGGAAACCAGGGTGGCGTGCGGCCCAGAAATTCAAAGTGGGTAAATCTTGAGGAAAGCAGTGAGCTCGGGCTGTTTCAGAGGAGTGAGGGAAGATGCCAAGGGTTGTGGACAAGGTGGTAGAAGCAGCAGGGGCGGCTAGGCTTTGATGCTTCCGTGGAATTCAGGAGAGCAATGGACAGCAGCTCATAGGAGGTGTAAGGTGAGCTCGGAGGAAGGTGAGCACGTCTGCAGGCCCCGGGGGGGGGGGGGGGGAAGCCAGGGCGATGGATGGACGGATGCAAGGAAGAGAAGGGGCGTACAAACCGACGCGTATCCGGGCACTGCTAAAACAGGCAGCAGAGCTAAATTCCATCCTCCCCGCAACCACAGCAGCGAGGCGGTTTTATTAGTCAGATCGTGCAATGAAGAAAGTGGACCCAGAGAGGCTAAGTAACTCACCCAAGTTACCAGTAGGCAGAGCTGAGATTCGAAGCCAGAAGTTCTGGCTCCACAGTCCACAGCCAGTTTGAAGTAGAGTGTTTCTGGAGGCGGGAAAGGAAGGCTGTTAAGGCTGGGCTCTGGCAAGGGAGAGGAGAACAAAGATGGGGAGAAATCCTGAGGTGGGGGGCGGGGAGAGTTCAAGCCACATGACCTCCACCTTCCCAGGAAGGCAGGAAACAGACCAAGTGCTAGGAGGCAGAGCCTATGAGTGGATTTGGAGCCAGAGGATGGCGGACGAGGTTTACAACAGTCACTGGGGAGACTGGATGAGACAACAGAGATAAACACGAGGGAGGCCAAGTAGCAGCAGAGGTCAAAGGGCATGGATTTAAAACGAATCCATCAGTTGCAAGGCAAGACCAGAGAAATGGGACAGTAACATTTAATCTACGGTTGGAGTTTGCACAAGTAAAACATATTAAGGGGAGACCTTTGGGAGGGAAGACAGGGCATGGGTATAGTCCAGAGCTGGAAGGGGAAAGAGAGAAAAATGAAAAGTAGGTAGCAAGAAGGGGATGACTTCAAAGACGAGATTTGACCCCTCCCCCCCTTGTACTGAGAAGGGCTGACTTTACCCCCTGTCAAGAGGGCACCCCTAAGAAGGGCAGGCACAGGTCACAGCATTCCTATCAGACATACCTTCCTATCCACATACCTGGCTTCAGGAATTTTCCTGCAGCTGAATAAATAAAAGTGACTCCAGAGAAAAAGTCCTAATCAAAACCTGAATGCATCTGCTAATGAACTGCTTGAGATTTTAATGTTACTCAGCACCGAAAAAAAATTTTTTTTAAAATATTTTTTAATGTTTATTTATTTTGGAGAGTGAGACAGAGTGCTAGTGCAGGATGGGCAGAGAGAGAGGGAGGCACAGAATCTGAACCAGGCTCCAGGCTCTAAGGTCAACACAGAGCCTGATGCAGGGCTCAGACTCACAAACCATGAGATCATGACCCGAGCCAAAGTCAGATGCTTAACCGACTGAGCCACCCTGAAAAAAGGATTTTTAAAAATTCATTGTGAAGGGGCACCTGGGTGGCCCAGTTGGTTAAATGACCGACTGGCTCAGGTCATAATCTCATGGTTCATGGGTTTGAGCCCCACAATGGGCTCTGCGCCATGAGCACAAAACCTGCTTTAGATCCTCTATCCCCCTCTCTGCACCTCCCTCCCCTTAAAAATAAATAAAAACATTTTTAAAAATAAATACAATCCACTGTGAAAAGTTGTAATTCACACTGCCCCCCAATTCCATCCAAAGAATGGAAAATGTAAGCAGGGTTTGCTTTTTCTCAGTGGTGCAGTGGGCTCTATCACCAAGTATCTAATACGCTATGCTGAGAACATTTGCATTGTGTTTAACTCTCATCTTAACTTTTGAAGAAAGGAATTATTATCCCCATTTTATAGAGGAGTAAACTGAGACTCAGGGGGGGCACAGTGGAGATTCAAAACGAAATCTATCTGGCAGTGTTTTCCATCACAGATTCTCTTTACATATCCATAGAAGTGATGTAATGACCTTCAATATTCATGATAGAATATTAGGAGAGAAACAGCAGAATTGTATGTAAAACCTCATTTTTATTAAAAAAGTTTTATCCAGGGGCACCTGAGTGGCTCAGTGAGTTAAGTGTCTGACTCTTGATTTAGACTCAGGTCATGGTCTTATGGTTCCAGAGATGGAGCCCTGAGTCAGGCTCTGCACTGACAGCAAGGAGGGAGGCTGCTTGGGATTCTCTCTCCCTCTTTCTCTCTGCCCCTCCCCTGCTCTCACTCACATGCGTGTGCATGCCCTCTCACTCTCTCGCAAAATAAATAAACTTTTAAGAAAGTGTCTATCAGGGCTCCTGGGTGGCTTAGTTGGTTAAGTGTCCAACTTCAGGTCATGATCTTGCAATTCATGGGTTTAAGCCCCGTGTCGGGCTCTGTGCTGACAGCTCAGAGCCTTGAGCCTGCTTCGGACTCTGTGTCTCCCTCTCTCTCTGTTCCTCCCACGCTCACCTTTGTGTGTGTGTGTGAAAAATAAATAAACATTAAAAATTTTTTTTTAATAAAAAAGTTTCTATCTAGGGGCACCTGGGTGGCTCAGTCGGTTAAGCCTCCAACTCTAGGTTTCACCTTGGGTCATGATCTCATGTTTAGTGAGTTCAAGCCCTGTGTCAGGCTCTGTACTGACAGTGTGGAGCCTGCTTGGGATTATCTCTCTGCCCCTCCCTTGCACATGCTCCCTCCCTCCCTCCGTCTCTCTCTCTCTCTTTCTCTCTCAAAATAAATAAATAAATAGGGGCACCTGAGTGGCTCAGTCAGTTAAGCATCTAACTCTGGATTCCTGCCTAGGTCATAATCTCACAGTTCGTGAGTTCAAGCCCTACACCAAGCTCCACACTGACAATGTGGAGCCTGCTTGGGATTTTCTCTCCCCTTCTCTCCCCCTTCTCCAACTCAAGCTCAAGCTCTCTCTCAAAATAAATAAATAAGCTTAAATAAATAAATAAACTTAAATAAATGTCTATCCAGGTTATATATATATATGAATTTATACCTACATCTATATAAGGATATAGTTACACCTCATATGGGTGTAATGCCAAGTCTAGAACAATACACTCCAAACTATCCCATAAATCCCAACCACCAATTCTTAACAGTTCAGTTTTCCCCTTCATACGTTTCTATATTATTTTAGTTGTTTGCCACTCACTAACATGATTTTTTAAAATAATTTTTAATAAAAATTTTCCCAATAGGGTTTATTGAACCTTTCAAATTGCAGAAGACCAATCCACTCACATACAAACACACTCTAAAGATTTTTAAAATGGGAAAAAGTTTCTTTTCCATTAGTTTCTTTATCAATTTTTTAATTGCTTTTTTAAGCATACACATTTCACCTTGTCCTTCAAGAGTCCAACTTTTTTTTTAAGCTTAAAAGGTTAATAAAATAAGGTGGTAATATCTTACAATGCAATAACTGCTTGCCAAGGACAGGTGTTTGGTCCTTCCAGCAAAGACACCAGAGCTCATGGCTGAGTGAAGTGGTCAAATGTCTCACTGCCCGGCGCCAACATCTCCATCTTTTCCAGTGTCTGCTCCCATTTTCCACTTCCGAGCATTTCCTTCAGGCCATCATGCATTAGATTTCCCACTGCCCCCACCTACCCACTATTCCATAAAAAAATTTTCCCAACCAGTAGAATCCATTCCCTCACCTGATGAAGAAATACAAAGTTAATGGTTTAGAATTTTCTTTCTCTTCCCTCGTTATTAATTAGCACTTCAGCAGGAGCTTTCTGAACACACTGAATGAATTTGAGAGTCAGTTGAATGGCAGAGATATCAGGCAAGCTAGTTGGCCAGTGGGTTACTGGCCAGCCACGGGGGCAGCCATGACCATCCAAATGTCCTCCACTGACCCTCTGGGCAGGGGCTGCTATGTGGGGATTAATTCAAGGCTGGTGTTGCCAGTCCCTGATTTTTTCCAAAAGAAGATAAAATGTGGATTTATGTAAAATCTGGTTTTTAAATGTTGACTTAAATCTTTCTTTTTGTAAACACTGTGGAGGTCAAAACACATTTGCAAACCCAGTGCTGCCCATGTGCCCGCCAATCAGCCACTGACGTGACCTCAGCCCACCTTTCTAGGCTCGTCCCCAGCTGCTCTGCCCCTCACAACCTCACCCTGTGCCTGAGCACCTCTGTGCCTGTGTTCACAATGCACCAACCTTTTAGATGCCCTTTCCTGGGTTCTCTCCCAGAGTCTTCCCCATCCTTCAAGGATCTGCCTAAATGGTACCAGCTCTTCCTAATCCTAAATATTAATCTCAATTAACATTGCCCATCCTCCAAGGCTTTCTTCCAAAAGCTACTTCCCCTCCACTGCATTTCCATTGATTTTGGCACTTCTCACATTCTGCCTCTCATTGCCATTATTTCCGCATGTTTAAGTCTTCCTGGTAGATCATAAATTGGTAAAAAGGAAGGATGTTTTTGTGTGTGTGCCAGCTGTGACTTTGGTACTATTATCCTCATTTTACAGGATGGAAAACTAAAACTCCGTGAATAAGTGATCACCCTGAGCTTCCCACATATATTGTCTCTCTGCCCATCTTCTACACCTCTGTCTGTTCCTGCTATCCAGAACCCTCCTCCTCCTTCCTTCTCTGTCTGGTAACTCCTACTCAACCAAGACAGCTTTACCTACCAGCATCTTCCCTTCTCCACACACCAGTCGGGACTGGGCCCGCCTCCCTATACTTCTGTGTGCCCACAGCAGCCTGTAAGAACATCTGTCAGAGCACTCGTCAAGAGGTAGTTAGCTATCTGCTTCTTTGTTTCTTCTGTTGGACTGGAAGCTCCCTGCCTAGCAGAGTACCTAGCTGAGGGTAAGTGATCAACAAATATTTATTGGATGGCAGGAAGGAGGGAGGGAGGGAGGCAAAAGGGAAGGAGGAAAGAAGAGATAGTAATAGCCCACAGGTAATCAACAAATGTTAGGTATAATAAAGTGCATGGTTCCAAGCCCCATTTCTGGGCTCGAATTGATGCTGGCTCCTTTGTAGCCCAAAAGCAGATACATGGGGAGGCTCGAGTTATACCACCTTCACACTCCCTCCTCACCAGAGTGGGGCCAGCAGGTGGCAGGTTGCTGCTTGGTTTCAAGGTCCCAGGAACTGGCATTCACCTCTGCTCTTTGTTCCTGGTTTGCAGCCGCAGTGCAAGTGATTTTCTGTATCGGTTAGTCTCTGCTTTGGAAGAATAACTTCAGTTATGATGGATGATGGTGGGGATGAGCCTTTCCCGGAGGCTCGCAGGAAAGCTCCCTGGAGAAGCTCACAGGCTAGCGCAGGGAGAAGGGCAGACCACAGTCCTCACTGCTCAGGGCAGACAAGGAAGAGGGGAGTATCCTCTTTCAGAGAACCCTGGAAGCGAGGCTCTCTGCTCTGTGGATTGCTAGAAACCTCCTGTGACACTGCCGCTCAACCCAACCCCTCTGCATGCACAGTCCAGGAGGCTCGGCCAGGTTGCTCCTGCTGTTACACCTTCTCCCCGACCCAGGCCAAAGAGAACCATCTTGGTTTCAGGAGAAACTGCAGAGACTCTAGCCTGAGTTGACGTTCTCAAAGGCCTAACTGCCCTCCCAAGGAGCAGTTTACAGTACCTACTGACAGCCACTGTGAGATCAGGGTAAGGAAAACTCTGGTCTCCCCACTACCATTCCACCAAAGTTCAGCCGGGGAGGGAAGCCAAGGATGCCATTCCTCCAGGGAATTCAGAACCTCTGAGAACAAGCCTAGAAGGCCAAAGATCTGGGGAAGGGTCACAGGATCCATCCTCTTCCAGAGCTGCGATAGTATTCCCAGGCCCCCTGAGACCTAGACTCCACATTCAAGCAGCTGGGGTGCAAGAGCAGGGTCCCTTGTGCTTCCTCCTTCTCCTCCCTCTTTGTCTTCCATCTCACTTAGTGACCCACCCAGAACCTCCCCCAACTGCCAGGTGCTTTGGATCCCTGCCTCTAGGATAACTCAGAATACCAGGCTCTCACAGAGTAGACCTGGCAGGCCTGGCATCGGCAGGTACTTTAGCTCAGTAAATTCTCAATGAGTCAGTAGAATAGGATTTTACCCAATTTTAAAAACGAGAAAATGAAGTTCAAAGCCATTTTATAATTAGAAAGGAAAAAAAAAAACCTTAAAGGAGACCACATTACTTAAATCAACAAAAGACTTACACACACACACACACACACACACACACACACACACACACACAAACTAATTAGAAAATTAGAATCAGGAATTCAGCTAGAAAACTGACCAAATAATCTATGCCTTAGGGGCACGTGGGTGGCTCAGTGGGTTGAGCATCCAACTTCGGCTCAGGTAATAATCTCCCAGTTCATGGGTTCAGGCCCCACGTCCGGCTCTGTGCTGACAGAGCCTAGAGCCTCCTTCGGAATCTGTGTCTCCCTCTCTCTGTGCCCCTCCCCCGCTCATGCTCTGTCTCTGTTTCTCTCTTTCTCTCAAAAAAAAAAAAGTTAAAAAAATTTTTTAAATTAATAATATATTGCCTTAGAATGAAAGGAAGGAAAAAAAAAAAAGCTAGTTATTATTGAGTATTTATCATGTGCCCAGTGCTTTAAGTGCACTATCTCATTTCATTCTTGGGGTAACCTATAATGCAGTCTCCTATTATCCCCATTTTATAGATAAGAAACTATAGGACAGGGCTGTGGTATGAGTTAACCAAGGCCCAGGCCATTCCCCTCTTCCACACCAGGCCACAGTGGTGAGTTCGCAGGCTTCCCTTCAGGGTAACATGCTAGCATTTTAACAATAGCTCTTTAGAGAAGACAAAGTAATCAAAGGAATGACTCCAATGCCAGGAATTTCAGGCCTCAGCCCTGCCAGTGGGTAGACTTCTCAGGGCAGGAGACTTTTGGCACCACCAGGCATCACCCGAAGGCGGCCACCCACGGGCCTGGCTAACACGGGGCCCCATTCAGCAGCTGGCAAGGCCAAGGCCGTGGGGGTAGAATGAGAGAGATTAGGTCAGAGAAGGCCAGCCCCGTGGCGGGCACAAGTGTGGGGCAAGTGAGCAACTGCAGAAGAATGTAATTTCAGGTGCTATACGATGTCCCCTCACCTCCAAATAGCAGCCTGCTTAACAACGTGGAAGAGACACTCTCAGTGCTAGTGTGAGGGCCGGGCTGCGAGCTACTGCAGGAGCCTGGGTCCCCACCCCAGCTCACTCCCTGTGCCTCCAGGGCTTGCCACCTGCCCTCGCTGGTCCTCATCTGTAAGACGAGAGGGATGGTCTAGGTAACCAGTGAGGTTTCCCAGAGACAGGCTCTAGGTGACGGGACCTAGAACAAGTGCCAAGAGTGGTCCTGAGAGGGGGATCGAAGGACACCATTCATTTGCTTTTATCGAGGTTCTCCTGAAAAGGACTCTAAGCCGGACGAGACGCTGCCCTGAGCACTGGGATGGGGAGAGGGAGCTTCCAGCCAGAAGGGACAGCCTCACAAGTGCCGCTCATGAATTCTCCCCACAGGCCAGAGCTGACAGCTGTAAGTAGTGATGCCTGCTGCCCATAGGCCAGGTTTGAGGGGTTCAGGGAAGCCCTCCCAGAGAAACCCATGTGGCAAGGAGACAGGGACCATCACCCAGTGTAGAGGTTGGAGTCACCCAAATGGAAAGAACTATCCAAATTGGCATTGAAGCCCTAAAGAGAGCTCATGCCAATTTATGACGAAGGCATTATTACCTCCTTTTCACAGATAGAAAGTGAGGCTCGGCATGGTCTTAGCCAGGTGGCAGAGCCAGTGTTAGGACCCCGTTCTGCTTGACCTCACAGCTTTTGCTCTCTATTTTTATCCTTACCGGTGATGCATATGCGTCTGTGAGAGGAACAAGGGGAAAGGGGAAAGGGGGGAACGTGTGAGAACAGGCAAAAGGCTGGAGAGAATGAGGGGAAAGACAGAGAAGGACAGTAAGCACTTTCTTCCTGAAACAAAATGGCAACCATAGTTTCTCCAGGGTCTTCCTTGGTTGTGTAGAGTGGTTTTTAAGAGCCCTGGGTTCTGGAATTAGCCAAATCTGGGCTGAGCTCCTGGCTCCACCACTTAATCGCTCTGTGACCTATGGCACGTATTTCACCTCCTAGAGCCTCACTCTTCTCACCCAGTACAATGGTAATATAATAGTCACAGCTTATTGGGTAGTTAATAAAGACTGAATAACTCTATATTTAAGGGGCTTGGCACAGATCTGGCACATGTTCAGCATTCAATAAAAGATAGCAAAAAAAAAAAACCCCACTATTCTAACATGCTCCAGTGGGCCCCGCTCTCTCCAGGCTTCCTCCTCAAAATCGACATCTGGCCAGTCCCCCCACATGCTCACCAACTCCCTCCTTCCTTCTGTCTGCTTCCTTTGCATTCCCTCCATTTCAGAACCCACTTCAAAGTCTCTTCCCCCAGAGCTCCTTCTCCTTCCTAAGGACTCTAGCTTGCATTTGATCAAGTGATTCATCAATTAGTTCCTTAACCTCTCAAGAATACAATTGTCCATTCTGTGGCTGTTTTGATGGACTTGTTTGCACGGGATGGACCAAGCAATCAGCATATGAGCTGGTGGGTTTGTGGGTTGAGAGGAATCCCCTAACCAGTTGCCCATGTTGCCTGTAATTTGTAAATTAACCTCTGGATATACATCAAGACCTTCTACCCAAACTACAAATTATGTGCTCTTGCAAATTTGCCAAACTAGTAAATGAAATTTACTACTGCCCAAGAATGCCTTGCACTAATCAGACAGAGATAGATGCGTATATGAAAGATTATGGTTGGGGAGGGTGGGAAATTGGGAACTAAAGCTTACTGACTTCCTGTCAGAGGGTCTTTTTGCACCCCTTTATCAGACAGATAAAGCCAATGGACCCTTTCTTGGAACATTTTCAAATATATAAAATGTATAGCTTGACTACAAAGAAAACCAATTATATTTACATATAATTATTAAAATTTAAAAAATGAATGTGTAATATAGTAATATACGTTCTTTATTAATGCATTAAATAACAAGCTTTAACACTGGGTGTAATAACGGCTGTTATTTCAAAGCTGCAACGGGCATAAATAATAGTTCAAGTTATCTGCAGCAGCTCAAATGTGATCTGAAGAGATTAGTGATTTCTATTGGTGACAACTTCCCAGGTACTGCAAATACACTGTCATTTGTTGTCTACAACCCACATAATCAAAGAAAATGCCAAATAAATATGTTATCTTTTTTCTCCCAACCACATTTACAAACTGAATTCTACACATGAGCTCCTTGGGGCCCTTAACCCCAAGTGAGGAATGTCTGTTAGGTCCTTAGATCATCGTGAGTCTTTGTACTGGGCATATCCTGGGGTTCCAGCTCACCTTCACCTCCTTCTCCAGGAATCTCCACTCATAGCCCTTCCTGCCCCAAAAGGTTATGTTGTGTACACATGAGCCTCCTCTGCCCTCTTCTCCCATCTGATTGGTCCAGAGAGGATGCCTGCCTCCACAGCAACCCATGCCCAGGCTGGCCAGGGACCAGCCAAGACATGGCCTGGACAGAGAGCCTCTGCATTCAGAGAACTGAGCTCAGACAACAGGATCCTCCCTGAACCTGTACTAAGTGACAAAGGAGAGGTCCCTCTGATAGTAGGCTGAGGGTAGGGTGGGCAGGCGCTGAGCTGAGCCCATGGCACCAGCTTCACTGGTGGAATAGCCTCGAACTCAGAACCTTCTCCACCCTGCCTCGAGGGTGCTTGGCTTCCATTCAGGACTGTTCTTAAATATCAGTGCTGCATTTGACAGCTCCCCTGCTCTTCATTCGAATCAGCTTTAGGGAGTCCCTGTTTTCTGTATCAGAACAACAGCATTTTAAAGATGAAAAAGCTTAAGTTCAGTAAACGTGAGTCATTTGCTCAGACTCACAGGGCCAGCACGTGATGAAGCCATTTCCCTTCTCTGACCCTCCTCCTTCCCCCCCCCTTTTTTTTTGTTTTTGAGGAGGAGCAGAGGGGTGATAGCCTTCATTATTTATTTATTTAAAATCCCAGAGGGGCATCTGGGTGGCTTGAAGGTTAAGCATCCGACTTTGATCTTGTGGTTCATGAGTTCGAGCCCGTCGGGTTCTGTGCTGACAGCTCAGAGCCTGGAGCCTGCTTCAGATTCTCTGTCTCCCTCTCTCTACCTCTCCCCCATGTGCACATGCGCTGTCTCTCTCTCTCTCAAAATAAATAAACTTAAAAAACAAATAAATAAATTCACACAAATGATACACAAAAACAATCTCTTAAAAAACTTAAACATTAAATGGGGCACCTGGGTGGCTTAGTCGGTTAAGCGTCCGACTTTCGCTTAGGTCATGATCTTGTGGTTCGTGGGTTCGAGCCCCACGTCGGGCTCTGTGCTGACTGCCAGCTCAGAGCCTGGAGCCTGTTTCAGAGTCTGTGACTCCCTCTCTCTCTGACCCTCCCCTGCTCACGCTGTCTCTCTCTCTCTCCTAGAAATAAATAAAAAATTAAAAAAGAAATTAAAAAAAAAATTAAATTTTAAAAAAAAGAGTGGGGCATGCCTGGGTGGCTCAGTCAGTTAAGTACCTGACTTCAGCTCAGGTCATGATCTTGGGTTTGAGCCCCACATCTCGCTGTCTGCTGTCAGCACAGAGCCCACTTCTGAGCCTCTGTTCGCCCCTCTCTGCCCCTTCTCTGCTTGTGCTCTGTCTCCCTTAAAAATAAAACATTAAAAAAAAACTTAAACATTACTGATAAAATGACCCCCCCCCCACACACACACTCAGTATGGCACCTAATAATGTAGACCCAGACCATATTAGGTTGTTTTCACCCACTACCCAAGTTGACGTTCCTGTCTTCTAAACCCTTCCCCAAGAGTAGGGTGGCTGCCTTATTGCAGCCGAAGAGGGTGGGTGTTGAGGAATGGAGATGAGCAGGGCACCTGGAAACACACAGCCCAGACGCCTGGTACCCTGCTATGAAAACCAAAATCGGTTTCATTGAGAGTCAGCATCTCTGGCTGCAGGGCAGAAACCAGGCTGTGGAGGGGGATGGGCATCAAAGGCTGCTCTTGTATCTCTGCATGGAGCCTATTCTCCCCACCGCCATATTTCTGTGCCCCTTGTCACGTGACGTCAGAGCAAACAATTAGAAATACATACCAAAGCAGACAACAAGGGTGCTTCCACACAAAGGGGGCAAAGCCACAGCCACATTAAAGGCAGATATATATATCCAGCCGGTAAGTTTTATTTACTTTGAGGGAAAAATAATGACGGGGGAAAGGATAGGAATTCATATTTTCTCCCACAATGCCTGTGTCCCCAGAAATCTACGTGAGGGGCAGGGCCCAGGCCTCAGGCCCGAAGGGCTTGGGCAAGACCGTGAGACATTCCTTTTGAAAATACATTTCTTTCCCTTGGAGAAGGAACATTCAGCCAACTTCTCAGACACCACCGATCTATAACTGCCTGCATATCACATTAACCATCTACTTGAAATCTTGAGGCAGCATTTATTTTATCCTAGAAACTGCGACAGGCCTATTTTTAGTGGAACGGCCTCTTCTTTCCTTTAATCCTACTTTGAAATATTATCCATATAGACTGGAAACTGTTCACAGAAGGCCTATTAGAAGCCTCTTAGTCTAAACTCTGGGTCTAGGAGATTAACATTCCGAGGCACAGAGAGGTTAGGGGTCTGGCTGTAAATCACACAGTTGGTTGGCAACAGATGTAGGCTCCGATCCCGGCAAGCCCTGGCCTTCAAGTGCACGCCTATTTCCACAAACGGATATAGAACAGCACCAAGGGGCTGGCCGTCTGATATCCAGAGACAGATCTGTCGATCTCAGTCTCATCATTGATTAGTTCCATGCCCTGTGCAAGTCATTTAACCTCTCTGAGCCTCATTTTCCTCATCTGTACATCTGGGGTTATGACTATAACTGTCTTGAGGATTACGTGCGCCAGAGCTTGATACACATACATGCTACTATTATAGTGTAACTGCGCCTGTTTCCCATGCAGCAGTGACTGGATCTGCCATCTGTGATGTGATATCTGTGTTTGCACCACTGCCCAGAGATAAGCAAGACAAGCTTGCTATCACACCCATTTTACAGTTAAGAAAATTCAGTCCTCCTCAGAGATGACATAACTTGCAGGAGACCAGAGTTTTAGAAGTGAGCACAGGGGCACCGGGGTGGCTCAGGCGGTTAAGTGTCCGACTTTGGCTCAGGTCATGATCTCACAGTTTGTGAGTTTGAGCCCCACTTCGGGCTCTCTACTGTCAAGGCAGAGCCTGCTTCAGATCTTCTGTCCCCCCTCTCTCTGCCCCTTCCCCGTTCTCTGTCTCTCTCTCAATAAATAAATAAATAAACCTAAAAAAAAAAGTGAGCACGTTCTCAGCATTAAGAAGTCCTAACTGTCCTCCCTACCACACCTCCCAAGGTTTGGTTTGAATTAGAATGAGTTATTCCTTCCTTGCCCCCTACAGAGCAGAGCCTTATATCCTCTGCTCGCACGGTGACCCTTCCTCATAAACTGGAATCAGCACAGTGCCTACTACAAAGCAGAGACTCCGTGCAGTTTTGATGAGTGAGTGAATTACTGAACGAGTGAAAATCCTGATCCACAGATAAGAAGGTAGCGATTGGCCCAATCACCTGAAATAGATGTTTTGTTGCAGAAAGCAGGAAGCAGGCCAGCAAGAGCTCCAAGGGCAGGAAGCAAGAACCCCATTCTCTTCATCCATTCCCACAGTTTGCTCTATAGGGAAGAAGCCCTTGACAAGACCCAGAGCTAGGTCCCGGATCTCATTGATCCCAGTGATCCAGTGATCCAGAGCGTTTCTAAACCTGGCCCACACAACCCGATCCAGGGCCCGGCAGATAACTGTGAAGCACACGTGACCCTCCTCTAGCTAAAACAGATGTAATAACATTGCAGGCAAGGGGCAGCAAACAGGCCAGGGAGATGGCCCATCTGTCTTCCTAATTGTCAACTCTGCCCATAATAAGATTTTTCTCCCTGTCACACCTTAGGCTGCTACTGAACTGAAGCAAAACCAAAATATCCATCTTCCAGCCATAAACAGCAGCCTTCACAAGGTGCCAGGGATGAAAGGAGGCTACTTGGCTAAGAGAGGCAGAGAGAGCTGGAGGGAGCCCTGGCCTGGGAGTCAGGAGCTGGGGGTTGGGAGGAGTGCAGTGATGGGGGGGGGGATGCTGTTAACACGCTGTGGGTGCTTAGGCAGTCACTGTACCTCACTAGGCCTCTGTTTCCTGTAAAATTCAAGTCCAAAGTTCTGGAAATGGGGTCAGTAGGTGATGAGAGGGCTGTGAATCAAGTGATATTGTATAGAAGATATTTTAGACTATAGGCATCCGGAGGCGAGTATGGTATCCATAATTGTTATCCGAATCTCCAAGATATAATATGTAACACTCCCTCCCCTCCCTAAAAAAAAAAGTTAAGAAATACTAGCCTAGACCGTTTTTATCCAATAAGCATTTACTGAACACCTTCACTGTATCCTCTGTGCTAGACTTGAGGCACAAGTATGACAGAAGAGGTCTCCTTTTCTGATGTTCAGTGCAGTTAATGCTCTCTGTGACAGAAGCATGTCCAGGAAGCTTCAGAACACAGATGAGGCAGCATTGACTCTGGTCAGGAAAGGCCTTCTAGGATGGCACTGGTGGTGGTGATAGTGGTAATGGTGGTGGTGGTGGTGAAACCTTACATTTCATGTTGAAGTTTAGGGGCGACTGGGTGGCTCAGTCGATTGAGAATCTGACTTTGGCTCAGGTCATGATCTCGTAGTTGATGAGTTCGAGTCCCACGTCGGGCTCTGTGCTGACAGCTCAAAGTCTGGAGCCTGCTTCAGATTCTGTGTCTCCCTCTCTCTGCCCCTCCTCTGCTCTCTCTCTCTCTCTCTCTCTCTCTCTCTCACACACACACACACACACACACACAAATAAATAGAAACATTTAAAAAGTTAACATTGAAGTTGAAAGCTGGCTATGCACTCATGGGTTGAACATGTAGGAACAGTATTTTAGGCAAAGGACAGCATGTGCAAAGACAATGTGTGTTCCAGGAGCTGCCTGAAGTATAATCTTGACTAAAACCTAGAGGGTGCTGTTGAGGGGGGTGCAATGGTGGGGAGATGGGGGAGTGGTAGAACCAGAAATGGGTCAGGGAAGGCAGTAGGGCCCAGATTAGGAAATGCCACGGAAGCCATCCTAAAGAATTTTACATCGTAGACAGAGTTCACTCTAGCTTTAAACGTCTCAGGATGCGCCACCACTTCCAACATGAATCTTCCTAAATGTTGGGCAGGCGCCTTGGTTAGTTGTGAGCACAGTGGGCAACAGGGAACAGCCGGAGGAAAGAACTGCTGCCCCTTGGCACCCTGGGTGGGCACGGGCTGTCTGACCAAGGTGCTGGTAGTAAGTGCATGTGTGAGGACGGGCCTGGCACCTGCCTGACCGTCTCTCCTTCTGTCCTCCCAGCCTGGGGGATTCCAACTGCCTGTTATTATGGCCGAGAAAGGAAATTACTGATGGGCCCAGGCAATGGGATACCTACCATACGGGCCCCTGGTCATCCCTTAATAAACAGTCCTTCTAATGGTCTCTGCTACTGGCCTCAGGGCCTTCCCACATACTGTTCCTCCATCCTCTTCAACGAATTAACTTCTATGAGCCTTCTGACTGAGCAACTTCTGTACCTATCACAGAACCTCATAGTATCTGACCCTTTCCTTTCAAAGAAGTTAGCGCTGTTTCTAACTCTAAATTTAAGTGATTTGATTCATGTTGGTCTTGGTCACTGGACTGCAAGCTTCACGAGGCCAGACAGTGCCTGTTTTCTGCTTTTCTGTGTCCCACTACTTTGCCTGGTGCCTGGCACAGGCCACATGGGCCCTGAGCCATCCCCATTCTCAGTGTCCTTTAACATTCCCCAGAACTCACCTTATGGTCTGGTGAGGAGGAATTTTGGACACGGGCAGGAGGATTCTACTGAAAGGGCAGTATCAGAGTGGAACCTGCTACTTTTCCATGTGTAGCTCTGTGTTCTGTGGCATGTCTTGAGCGGTTCAAAAGACCCCACATTTGGTTTCACCCCAGGGAGGTTCTGTGTTTAATTCAAGATGCTTTCTTCCCAGGCCTCCACCTGGTCACCGGCTGCATCTGACTGGACGTGGTCAACAGGACTCTGCCCAGGCTGCGAAGGGTCATCCTCAGGAAGGGGGAAATCTCCTCCTCCCTTTCCTGGAAATGCCTCTTCCTAGCCCTCCAGGCTTGCACCCTAAGTCTCTTGAGAACTGAAACCACTGGTTCTTGCATCCCTCGCAGATGCTCAGAGCAAGCGCTTATTCAGACCTGGCGTACCAGCCATGGGCTCTCCTTTCCAACTCCCATGCTAAGTAACGGGCGACTCTACAGGGACAAAGTACTAAGGGTCAAAGGTTTGACCTTAAGGGAGCAATGAGAAGGAAGGAATCTCACCAGGTAGCCTGCAGGCTCAACGAAAGCGCCCTACGCTGCGAGTGCACCGTCCCCTCGCCCCCGGGGCGGCCCCATGGCCTCCACCCAAGGTCGTGGCCCAACGCGAGCTATGGAAAGTTCAGCCAGGAGCCGAGGGATACCAGGGTAGACACTGGGGGCCGGCTTTTGCTAAAGATAGGAGATTAAGAGCTCGATTTCAGGTCGCCCTGGGAGCCGGCGGCCGGGCGCCCAGCCCCG